>NC_049204.1:4846796-5051796 GCF_013347855.1 Anguilla anguilla | reverse complement strand
AGACACGGACCGGTCTCCGACAATTTTGAAATTTCTCATGCGGAGGTTCAGGAACCGAAGCGTCGTTGTCCGAATGGGATGTACGAGAGGCCATCTTCTGCGCCTGTTTGTGTGTTTGTTTGGGGGGTGGGGTGGGGTGGGGTGGGGTTGGGGTTGAGGTGGGCGGGACTTACAGTCGTTGGATTCCATGCTGATCAAATCACTGCAGTTCACGTTGTGGACAATCGCCCCCTTGTAACCAGCCTTCTGGGCGTTCAGGACCTGGGGAGAAACAGAACGGCTTGTGTTCAGGACCGCGGAGATCAGCCTCCGCCGCCAACCCCAACCGCCATTCTCAGCCGCGTCAGAACCGGGCCTGCTGACATCACAACGGGCCGAGCGGGCGGTCCACTCCGCCATCTCCACACGGGAAGTTCTGTCTAGCTGCAGAACTACAGCACCTCCAAAGACATGTCTGAGGCAGTACTCGCCACTGTGCGTGCACAGACTACGTGCAACTAAGATATTCTCTGCTACGCTCCATAATACATAGTGCTCTGAAGTGATGCATCTTCAGTTACAAAGTGGGAGTTTAAATTTAAGTTCCATCCCTACTCTTGTGGTAAATGACCAAGGCGTAACATGTGAGCACGCAAAGCCTCTGAAAAACAGGAAATCCTTGATGGGGATTAAAAATTAACATCACAAACATAAAACTACGATTGCAAAAAAAAAAAAAAGTTAACTGCAAGGACATCAATTCAAATACTGCCTGTGTAAAAGTGTTTCTTTCATTTGCTATGTGTACACAGGGATCTGCCACTCTGTGACCAGTCAGTTTAACGGGTCCAGAAATGCTCTGAGCTGTTCATGAAGCAGGAAGGAGAGCGGAGCTCCTCTGTGTGTGTGTGTGTATGTGTGTGTGTGTGTGAGTGTGTGTATATGTGTGTGTGTGAGTGTGTGTGTGTGTGTGTGTGTGTGTGTGTGTGAGTGTGTGTGTGGCCGCCAATTTTTCTTTTTAGACAACAGTAGGACTTTTCACAATCTTACCTGCGCTTGTTCGACCTCACACACGCAGGCACACAGCACACACACACGCACACACACGCAGGCACACACACACACACACAGGTTGAGCAACACAGGGCTCCAGAGCCCCAACCAAAATATATTGCGTAAACAAAGAGCGCTGTTTTCAGGGCTGTTAATCAAAGCGTGAAATCTTTTATAGGCTTTCTCCGCCTGGTTCTTGATACACTAGCCTCCCACTGAAGGACCCGCCGGCTCACTGCGCGCGTCTGACTGTGTACAGAGTCATAGAGTACAGTTAACGAGTCCCAAAGATGATTTAAAGTCAGCACTACTTTCAGCAGAACTGCATGATGGGAAGTGTAGTTTCCAGAGAGGCACAGAACTCTCAGAATTGTTATAGGAATATCCCAGATCTGCCCACAGCAGCAGAGTCTAAAGTGGTGGCATTGGAACAATGGGGCTGCTGTCCTGACTGCACGCTGCATATTCAAACAGCCAAACAATTCCTCAACACAATGTCCTCAAAGAGCCTTACATTCTTCAGTAACACACACACACGCGAGTGCACACACACGCGTACTCGCACAGGCACACACACTCACACACACACACGCACACACACACGCACGCAGACACACACATTCACACACACAGTCACACACACACACTCTCTCACACACAGTCACACACACACACATTCACACACACAGTCACACACACACACTCTCTCACACACACACAGTCACACACACACACACACACTCACACACATACCCACACACACACTCTCACACACACAGTCACACACACACTCTCTCACACTCTCACACATTCATGCTCACACTCTCACACACACACGCACACACACACACACTCACACACACACACACTCACACACTCTCACACACACACACGCACACACACACAGTCACACTCTCACACACACACTCTCACACGCACACACACACACACACACACACGCACACACTCTCACACTCTCTCACACACACACACACACACACACACACACACACACAGCAGGCAGTGCGCTGTGAGGACAGGATCTCTGACTGGAGCGGAGCGAGGTCACGCTCTGGCCAGAGTGGCGGGCGGGGGAACTAATCTAATCTGCAGCGGCTCGCCGCGCACACACCGCCAGGACAGAGCGCCGACACCGCCACCGCCGCGGAGAAACCCGCCGAAAAGGGGGGGTCAAGTGGAGAGGGGGAGCGAGCGCTTCAACAGCCCACCGGCTCTGCCACACGCGACAACGAAAAACCCTCCCGGCCACACATTCACACACAGCACCCTTAGCCCTCACCGCGCTGACCCACGGACACGTTCACCGGGGGAACAGGAAGCGGCGGCGGCTTGGCGGCACACCTGGCCTATCGCACGCCCCGTTAAGCACCAGCGGAGCGAATGAGATCACTTTCCTCTTAACGTGTCTCCCCCCGTGGCCGCCCTGCAGCTAGAACACGGGCTGTGCTGCAGCGAAACGCGCCATCTGTCGAAATAAATTATGAATGTACTTCTCTTTCTCTCTCTCGCTCTCTCTCATTCTCTCACAGTGTCCATCTCTCTCTCTCTCTCTCTCTCTCTTTCCATCTCAGTCACCATCTCAATCTCTCTAATTTTCTCTCAGTCTCATCTCTCTCTCTCTCTTTTTCTGTCACCGTTTCCATCTCTCTCTCTGTCTCTCTCTTTCCATCTCAGTCACCGTCTCAATCTCTCTAATTTTCTCTCACAGTCTCATCTCTCTCTCTCTCGCGATCTCTTTTTCTCTCATCGTTTCCATTTCTCTCTTTCCCTCTCTCTATCACTCTCTCTATAATTGTCTCTCTTTCTCACAGTCTCATCTCTCTTTTTCTCTCTCTCTCTCGCTCTCTCTGTCTCAATCTCACTCTCTCTCACTGTCTCCATCTCTCTTTCACTTTCCCTCTCTCTCTCTCACTGTCTGTTTCTCTCCCTCTCTCCCTCCCTCCCTCTCCGACAAGACAGGAGGGGCCCCAAACTTTTGCACACCCTCCCCCCCCCCCCCCCCCCCAGCAAACCCACTGCGAGCCCCAGTGTGATCTGGAGTGCGTGAGCAGTGCTGTTTTCACACATCTGCTCTGGGACAATAAACACAGACAAAAGTACAGGGATGCTCCAGGGGGGTCAGGAATCCACCAGTGTGAGGAAGAGACGTGCGGTGGATCAGACCACGGGGTCGAGCGCATATCTGAGATGCTTCAACTCAGGAGGCCGCCGTAAAATATGAAAACACCCCTGCGGATCTCCACGACATTTAATAATAAAATTCATAAACATATTTCTGGCCAAAATGAACATATGATATAAGACCCCCTCTCTCCCCCTGTACCCCCGTCCCGGACCCCCTCTCTCTCCCTGTACTCCCATCCAAGACCCCCTCTCTCCCTGTACCCCTATCCCAGACCCCCCCTCTCCCTGTACCCCCATCCCGGACCCCCTCTCTCTCCCTGTACTCCCATCCAAGACCCCCTCTCTCCCTGTACTCCCATCCAAGACCCCCTCTCTCCCTGTACCCCCATCCCAGACCCCCTCTCCCCCTGTACCCCCATCCCAGATCCCCTCTCCTCCTGTACCCCCATCCCAGACCCCCTCTCCCCCTGTACCCCCATCCCAGATCCCCTCTCCTCCTGTACCCCCATCCCGGACCCCCCCTCCCCCTGTACCCCCGTCCCAGACCCCCCCTCTCCCTGTACCCCCATCCCGGACCCCCCCTCCCCCTGTACCCCCGTCCCAGACCCCCCCTCTCCCTGTACCCCCATCCCGGACCCCCCCTCCCCCTGTACCCCCGTCCCAGACCCCCCCTCTCCCTGTACCCCCATCCCGGACCCCCCTCTCTGCCGGCAGTTTCTCACAGTGGAAAGCCCTCACGTAGAACCTCACTCACAGGAAATGGCGAAGGACCGCTACCCCGGAGCGATGATGCACTTCCTGTAAACCCTTCAGCCCAAATCACAGGCTGGATTACATAACCCCGCCGCCCCCCTTCCCCCCACACACTGTACAAAATATGAAACCACCCCCCCCCCGCTCTCCCCCCAAAGCTGATTAATATTCATTACGTCACAGTAGCCAGAACCCCAAAATCAATATGGGGAGGAATTTGGATACACAAACCAAACCGTTTTTTGTTGTTGTTGTTGTTGTTGTTGTCGTTTGTGTTCTTTTCTATTTTAGGAGCGAAACGGGCCTTTGCCCTTTTTAACGATCGGAATGCGATGAAATTCCACCTGGCCGCGGATTAGCAGATTAGCAGAGGGGGGAGCGGCTGTTTGTTCAGGCTGCTGATAAGAACATTCTGTGCATTCCTCAGATGGCGCACCGCCCCCCCCCCCCCGCAGGAAGCGGAGGGGTCCCACAGAGGAGGAGGGCGGGGGGGAGGGGGCTGACAGTGCACAATCAATACCCCCTGCTTGACAGGACCTTAACCTCCCAAACAGTATGGGGTCGCTCTTTTTTTTCCAAATCCCAACTCGGGAGGAACAAAACATCTGTGAAAAACGGGACCAAAAATACCACTCGTCCCCCCCGCCCCTCGTCCCCCCCCCATCCCCACTGCCCCAAAACAAATGGAACCTGATGCGTCTTCACTGACTGACCCCTGGAGACAGAAATTACCCTCTTCCTCCGTTAGCGCCAGGCTAGCCTTGCGCATCGACGTCTTCACTCACTGGATATGCTAACCTCGCCACGCGTTTCCATAATCCGCCAGTGCACAGAAAAGCGCTACCTTCGATAAAGACGGAGTTCTGGGATCGCTTGCTCCTGCCTGCTGGATGTGAGGTCTCAATTGGCCCTCGGTCCCTGTGTGTGTTTGCACCCTGCGAACCGTACGCTAGCCGCTCAGCGGTCGGCATAGACGGCCACCCAACAACAGAAGCCAGAGTGCGTTCTGTGCATAGATCTGAGACAGGTCCGCAGGCTATTTCTGGACTAGCCTTTCTGTTACTGGGGTTTGTGTGTTTGTCTGTGTGTGTGTGTGTGTGTGTGTGTGTGTGAGAGAGAGAGGACATGCTTAATTATTTCATTTTGACAGGTGTGATGACAAAGCTGTTATAGAGTGGACAGCTGCACTGAATTCTAAATGGCTCCCAGCCAGCCCGCACGCACACACACATGCACAAACGCATGCAGGCACACGCACGCACGCACACACACACACCCACACACGCACGCACACACCCACGCACGCACGCACGCGCACACACACGCGTACACTTTTGTTTCGTCACAAACTCACGTCTGGTGAGCAGATTTATTGACATTAACGTTCTAGTAGTAGTGATCTTGAGCTCCAAATTGTTCATGTGTTCGGCTTTTTTAATGGTTTGTCAAAGGTAAGGACAAACGTTGACTGAATCCCGGGCTACATTTTTTGCCCCCCACATCCAACAGGGTGTTGTTTAGTGCAGACAGCAGACAGTTAGAAAGTCCCAGAGTCCTTTTTTTAACAGCAGCAGACTTGGTACATTCCGGGCCACTCCAACTCCACTGCACAGCAGGGGTGCGAGACTCCAGTCCTGGAGGGCTGCGGCGTCTGCTCATATTTGGTGCGCTTAAAACCAACGAATCATTTAAAGCACAGATTGGATTAAAGAATCCTTACACCATCTTTTTATTTTTTACAAAGCCTGGATTGTCTGCTGATCGAGGAGAACCCGCTAAAACTCACAGACACCGCGGCCATCCAGGGCTGAATTCTGACACCCCTGTTGCATAACCAGGCCTGGGTGGAAAGACATGGAGTTAACTCGTTGAGTAAATGTTCGACAGCTCCGGGTCAAGAGTGTGAGGAGGACTGCATTAGCAAGGGGCAGCTGGCTCTCGCTCAGCTCAAAAAGTCTTATTATTATTTTAGCACAGATCATTTTACAGGAAACCAACCCCTCTTTCTTCCACCGTTACATGGCTATTTCAAACCCGAAAGTTAATTGTTAACTGAAACATGCATAGAATTAATAAGGGATTAACTAAGGGAAATGCTAATTGTACTCTTAAATAATGGATGTTCTTTTCTCCCTCTCAGTCGATTTTGCTGTAATGGTCCTTCCTCAGTTTAAAGTTTAATGGCTGTTCTGGATGAAGTTTGGCTAGGGCAACGTCACCCTGTTTGACCACACGGGATAAAAGGGTCGGAGACAGTGGGCGGGGCTAGCACGGTTCCCTGATCTCATTGGTCATCAATCACAGGGAACGTTAAATCACTTCCGAGCTGAGTGACAGACCAGCAGTTTTTCAGCTGTCAGAAAGCCTAAATCATCGGCATAAGAGCAGACGTCACTGAGAACACACGCACAGATAAATCACTCCAGCCCAGCGAGCAGAGAGTGATGTCACCTGGGGAAGTGATCACACCCTCGCACACAAAGGTATATACACACATGCGCGCAGGTATACACACACACACACACACACACACACACACACACGCACGCACAGATACACACACATGCTTACATGCACACACACACGCACACACACACACGCTGCAGGTATACACACACAAACAGACACGCGCGCAGATACACACGCGCTCACACGCACAGACAGACACACACACTCACACACACACACACACATGCGCACACACACACACACACACACACACACACACACGTACACACGTACACACACACACACACACACACACACACACACTCTTCCTCTCTGCTGTTCTACACTGCAGGCTGTGACCCTGTTGAAGATGACCGACAGCGTTAGTAATCACCGTAGTGTGTGGGGCCTTGCTCACACAGCCAGCTTTAGTCACACTCCCCCCCTGGTAATAATACTCCACCCCCCCCATCCCTCCCCCACCCCCACCCCCCACCCCCCACGGCCTGCAGAGTCATTCATTCATCAGCGAGCTCAGCACACACTCCTCCAGGGCACCACAGCAGGGCTTGCAGAGCTCAAACTCAGAGAAGAACAGAGCAACAGTGTGTGTGTGTGTGTGTGTGTGTGTGTGTGTGTGGTGTTTATGTATGTGCCTAAGTGTGTGAGACAGATCTTTTTAGTGTGCCAGTACAGTTACCATAAAGCATAATAATGCTAATGAGGACAGAGGGAGTCTCAGTAACGGATAATGTGACGGATCTCTTCGCTGAACAGGGGAGGTCTGGCGTGTCTCAGTCCGACTGTCTCTGTGTCCGTCTGGCTTCACATCTGCTGGGTAAAAAAAAAGGGGCTTTTCCCCCACAGCTGGTCTGGGGCAGCTAAGGGAGAGGATGCAGGACAATGAGAACGCCAACTGCCCTCTACGCCCTGAACCGCACAGGATGAGCAATGGGCACTGTGTGTGTGTGTGTGTGTGTGTTTGTTTGTGTGTGTGTGTGTGTGTGTGTGCGTGTGTGTGCGTGTGTGTGTTTGTTTGTGTGTGTTTGTGTGTGTGTGTGTGTGCGTGTTTGTGTGCATGTGGGTGCATATGTGTGTGTGTGTGTGTGTGTGTGTGTGCATGTTTGTGTGCATGTGGGTGCATATGTGTGTGTGTGTGCATGCATGTGGGTGTGTGTGAGTGTGTGTGTTTGCGCATGTGTACCTCTGTGTGTGTGTGCATACCTGTGTGTGTGTGCGTGTGTACCTGTGTGTGTGTGTGTGGGTGCGTGTGTGTGTGTGTGTGTGTGTGTACATGCATGCGTGCGTGTGTGTGTGTGTGTGTGTACCTGAGTGTGTGTGTGTGTACCTGAGAGTGTGTGTGTGTGTGTGAGTGTTTGTGTGTGTGTGTGTGTGTGTGCGTGTGAGTATGTGTGTACATGCATGCGTGTGTGTGTGTGTGTGTGTGTGTGTAGGACAGGAAAGGGTTGACTCTCTGGCGCTTCCTCTTGCTAACATCGCAAGCAGCTGGGGCCCCCAGTCTCAAGTTTCCTGTCTAAGCTCCGCCCCCACAGCTGGGGTCAGGGGGTCATGCTCTGTCCCCCCCCAACACGACTCCCTCCCCCAGCCTTCAGGGAGAAATGCCCCCCCCCACCCCCCATCTGCAGCCCCTCTAAATGGGAACAGCACCATCCCGAGCGCTCCCCTCACCAAAACCCATTTCAGCCTGGAGCCGCGCGTGACCCAGCCCCTCTTCTTTATTATTATATTTATATCGAAGGAAAAATGGAAACCATCAGCAGGTATAACAGGTACTTTCTTGTTATTTTTCTCTCCCCCCCAACTTCCACCAATCCAGCCCCTCGTTACTGCGCTGACAAAACAAAATAAGGCACGTTTACGCAAAGTCAGCCCGTTCAGGCTGCTCCCGACACACGGTGACACTGACACAGCACAGACACAGACACACACAGTGACACAGACACATGCACAGGCACAGACACAGACACAGACACACACAGTGACACAGACACATGCACAGGCACAGACAAAGACACAGACACAGACAGACACAGTGACACAGACACATACACATACACAGGCACAGACACAGACAGACACAGACACACACAGTGACACAGACACATTCACAGACAAAGACACAGACAGACACAGGCACAGGCACAGACACACACAGTGACACAGACACAGACAGACACACAGACACAGACACTGACACTGACACAGACGCAGACACAGGCACAGGCACAGGCACACACAGTGACACAGACACAGACAGACACACAGACACAGACGCAGACACAGACACAGGCACAGACAGACACACAGACACAGACGCAGACACAGGCACAGGCACAGGCACAGACAGACACACAGACACAGACGCAGACGCAGACACTGACACAGACACACAGATTTACATGGGTGCTAGTTAAGACGTGTTACACGCATACAGTTCCCGTGTAGCCCGATGCAAACCTGAGCACTAAGCCTGAGTTAGCGCTCACTGTTAACCAGGAGGTCTGCTGCAAAATGTGTGCTTCTCCCCAGCACCCCCCCCCCCCTTTTTGCTTATTTAAATTATTTATCATTCTATTTAAGACACCATTATCTCTTTAAAAGACAGGTTTCGGAATCCTTGTCCCGTTAAAGAACAGGAACATTCCGGATCAGCCGGACGGATCAGCCGGAGGTGACGGATCGCTCTCTCCGAGGGGCAAGAGTCGCGTGAGACGGGATAAGCTTCTCACCCCAGAGTGAGATTCCCTGATCAACCGCGTGAGAGCAGGCAAGGGGAGGGAGGGGGGGGAGAGAGAGGGGGAGAGTGAGAGAGAGGGAGAGAGAGAGAGAGAGAGAGGGGGGGAGAGGGAGGGAGAGAGAGGGAGGGAGGGAAAAGAGAGATGGGGAAGAGAGAGTGGGAGAAGGAGGAGAAAGATAAGAGGTAAGAGGGGGAGAGAGAGGAGGAAGAAAGGGGGAAAGGGAGAGAGAGAGGGGGAGAGATAGTTTTGAGGAGAGAAAAAGACTAACTTTCTGGGATTTTCAGTTACTTAAAAATGGAATACTTGAATACTACTTTAATTAGTAAAAAGTAGTTTCTGTCCACACAGAATATGTACCACTGTATTTACACTTGGGTCTTATGTAAGAGTCCAGTTACGTGCATGGCCATTGTTCTGCCCGGTCGGCTAGCTCTGTTGCCGCGGTGAAACGCGAACCCTCGACAACCGAGCCGTTCGCTCGCTGGACTCCAGCTCCCCCACATACCGCGCGCGGATCGGGGGGGGGTGGGGGGTGGTGGGGGGATGATCCGGTTTCACTCTCGCCTAGGAAACACCTTGTGATGCAGAAAAGCCTTATAAGGTATTTACAGTTCAGATCAGGCGGCGTTTCTCAGCTCCGCCTCACTGCTGCCGCTCCCTCCCTCCCTCCCTCCCTCCCTCCCTCCCTCCCTCCGCTCGCTGCTCGCCGTTCTCTGTGCGAGTGGGGGGGGGGCCCGGGACACCCAAGCAGGAGTCACCGCGTTCAGGAGCGTTTACCCTCAATTCTCTCCGCCTGTAGGAATTTTGGAATGTTTATCTTTCTTCCAAATTCCAGGTCAGTCGGTGTTCTAGAACTCTGCTGCTTTCAGCTGGCAGTAGTGATTGTGACATCAGCGTTTGAATCTTCTTAACTAAATTACATATTTGTGAGCTCACCCTTTGAAGGGCTCAACGCAGCTTTGGCTCGATCTTAGGACAACCAGATTCCTCAAAAGACAGGCACTGCCTGCTCTCTCTCTGTTCTCTATCATTCATTTTCTCTCTCTCAGTCTCTCTCTCACACACACACACACACACACACATTTATATACTGCAGACAAGGCAGCCGGCTTCTTGAGAACTCAAACCCACCCAAAAGCAACGCTTCTTCCTCCTCCTCCGTGCGGTTACAAGACCCATTCGCAACGGGTCGTAAATAAGCCCGGTCCTCTTAAGCGCTGTGGCTTAAGGGAGCCGTCCCACCCGGGAGTCATCCGAGCCGGGCGAAAACAGCCCAAAAACCGTCCCCCACGGAGTCGTTCCCCTCCGCGCGTGACGTCCGCGCGTGACGCGTGGAACGCGGGCGCTAACGGCTCGGGCGCCGCGCGCAACCGTGACGGGCGAGCGGGTCGCTGGAGACCGCCGCTCCGATGACCTCATCGGCTGGTCAGAGCAGGCCGCGAGTTGTCAGGAAACGTTTCGGGGGGGGGGGGACAAGGGAGAGGAGGACAGAGAGATCCTTCATTATGCAAGGAGGGGCGCTTTACTCCACAGCCACTTCCTGCGTTCAGACACCAGCTTCCTGGATTTAAAATGGCCGCTTCTTGGTTGGTTCATACAGTCTTACAGAATGTGTGACTTTTTCTACCTTCTTTGAAGATGTTTTTGCTTTGGCATTTTTTTTATTTTTTATTTTTTAGTTATAAACTATCCACTTAGATGAAGTGTTGCATTTTAGCCGATTTAGTTTCACGTCTTTCCAGAATCCCTGACAGTTATCCAGCCAGCCTTTTGGTGGTGTTCATTCTCTGTTTATACCAGACTATGACCACGATAACAGGCTATTAATATAATAATTAATAACATGCGTGTGTATTGGTGAGACTTTCAAGCCAAAAAGCTTGTCTGGCTCTTGTGAGACTTGATCTGGTGAAAAGCTAAGCCTGAGGCATCATATTTAATGATGATTTTGGGTTGGAACCAAAACCCGACGAACACACAGGGCCAGTTTATCCCCTCACGTGCCAAACTTACCTCTACCATTCTGCAAACCCCACACCCAGCATGAATTTACAATTGGTCGATATGTCAGGAGTGGGGGGAGGGGCAGGTGACCACAGTCTAAGAGGATGGGGGGGGGGGGGGGGGGGGGGGGGGGGCTGGATCCAACCTTCACATCGAAGGTGCAGTCGTACCGCCTGATGAGCACGATGAAGGTCCCGGTCACGTTGTCCCGTGGGGGAGGGGGCGGGTCCATGGGCTCGCACCCGTTTTCGGGCCTGGCGCCAATCAGGAGGCCCTGGAGAGGGAACAGAGCTGTGATGTCACCCGCCGCATGCCAATTTTGCCTTGCCCCCCCCCCCCCTCCCCTCCCCTCCCCTTCCCCACCCCTCCACAGGAGTCCCAGTGTACAACAACAAAGACTGGAACAAACAAATATTCCATTTTAAATAATTTAACCCATGGGTGGCCGCCCAGGGCTGGAGAAGCCACAGTGTCTGCATTTGTTTTCACTTTCACAAATCACCAACCATATAAATAAACCATCGTCAACTCAGCCTCTGAAAATAGACTCATTTTTCAGAGGGTGGAAGAAAGAAGACGTGGCCTAAGAGAACAAAGTGTCTCTCTTTCTCTCTCTCTCTCGCTCTCTCGCTCTCTCTCTCACACACACACACACACACACACACACACACAAATCCTTTAATATTCCAGATATAACAACTTGGGGCATCTGAAGACAAAAGAAAAGAAAGACCATCTTTGCTGAGCTCCATGGGGGCACTGGGGGAACATTAGGGGGACAGAACAGACTTGGGGCAAAATGGGGGTGTTAGGGATATGTGGGAGTGTTAGGGGGTATGTGGTGGGTATTAGGGGAATGTGGGGGGTGTTAGGGAGTATGTGGGGGGTGTTAGGGGAATATGGGGGGGGGGTGTTAGGGGGTATGTGGTGGGCATATTAGGGGAATGTGGGGGGGTGTTAGGGGTATATGAGGAGTGTTGGGGTATGTGGGGACTGTTAGGAGTATAGGAAGGGGACCATCAGAAGGATATATGAGAGGGGAAACATCGGGGGGGGAGACGTATTTCCGGCTGTGCGTTCAGCCCCCCCCAGGGACACGCCCACCTCTTTACAACAGCTCTGCTGTAATGACACTTGAGCGCTTCTTCAGAGATCACTGGAAGCACTCTGGGAAGCTGCACATCAATCACGCCCGTGGTCCATTTTCCCCCGAAGCATCACGGATCAATGTCCCGGCTAGCGCAGCTCATAACAACGCGGCATCACTCCGCGCAGGGGAGAGAGAGAACGACACCGCTAACCACCGCCTTACTCTGCTAAAGCCGCCGCAGGCTAACAATTCCCATTCCGTTCTTACGGCACACCATTACTCTGCGCTGTGTGGTATACCAGAAGTGAGGGTGGAGTGGAGGTTAGTCACTCTGCAGTTTCCACCACGTCAAAAACAGCAAAATATTTTTTTTTAAAGTACTGCGGTAATGGGAAATCTGTCATATGGCTTTAAATGCAGAAACTAGTGATAAACTAACAGCAGCGGTGTCCAGCCCTGTTCCTGGGGATCTACCGTGCTGTAGGTTTGCACTCCAGCCCAAACAAAGCCACACCTCAATCAATAAATGGACTGCATTTATATAGCGCTTTTATCCAAAGCGCTTCACAATTGATGCCTCTCATTCACCCATTCACACACACACTCACACACCAGCGGTGAAAGGCTGCCATGCAAGGTACCAATCAGCTCGTTGGGAGCAAATAGGGGTTAGGTGTCTTGCTCAGGGACACTTCGACACGCCCAGGGCGGGGGGATCGAACCGGCAACCTTCCGACTGCCAGACAACCGCTCTTTCCTCCTGAGCTATGTCACCCCATCTCAATAGCCAGACATCTTGTTTCTTGTTCACAGTGAAATTGGCCCGCAGTGCCCTCAAAAGTGGGTTAATTTGACTGAGCCATGGTGTTGTGTTCCTGCCGCAGAACTCTGGACGCTGGTGGAGATCTATGACACCATACATGCAAACCTTTTCAGAGTTTCCTATTCAACCCACAGGTTTACATTTTCGACCCACAGGACGGTCGGTCTCCAGGACACGGGGTTGGGAGCCGCTGAACTACAAACAGTAAACAAAAGCCTACAGCCTACAGATCATTCTGCATTCAACATCTACTCGGACGGACGGAGGACGGAGTGTAGCACAGTGGGTAAGGAACTGGGCTTGTAACCGAAAGGTCGCAGGTTCGATTCCCGAGTAAGGACACTGCCGTTGTACCCTTGAGCAAGGTACTTAACCTGCATTGCTTCAGTATATATCCAGCTGTATAAACGGATACAATGTAAAATGCTATGTAAAAAGTTGTGTAAGTCGCTCTGGATAAGAGCGTCTGCTAAATGCCTCTAATGTAATGTAATGTACTCCATACCCTATGGGAAACTCTGAAGGTTTGCATGTACGGTGTCATAGATCTCCACCAGAGTCCTGCGGCAGGAACAGGACACCGCTGGTCCATGACTCAGTCAAATTGACTCTCTTTCAGGGCACTGCGGGCCAGTTTCACTGTGAACGTCCCTCTCCGCGGGAAAGAATCGCTTTTTTTTAAACGTGGGGGTGAAAACGATCGCTCGGTGACGATCAAGCGACGGCTAATGTCGGCGTTGCCTTCTCGGGGTAGGGAGTGCACCCAAACAACGAGAGGAACTTACGCCCCGCCCCGCCCCACCCGGCACCGAACCACCAGAACCGGTCAGAACCAGCTCGAGCGTGGTTGCTTCCATTGTTTTTTTCCCCACCGTCGCGGTGATCTTCGAGCTCACCTGAGCTCACCTCCATTGAGACCGTGGATCGCCGCAGCACCGTCGGCACCTGGACGGCCAGGTGAAAATTGCTCGGGGACTCCCCTCTCTACCCACAGGGCCAGGGAGGGGGGGGGGGGCGGGGGGGTCCAGGCTGGGGAGGCCAGCATTGGATGCACCCCTCCCTCCCTCCCTCCCTCCCCCCCTCCTCCCCTCCTCCTCTCCCTCCCCGCCCCCCTCCGCTCACAGAGATGAGACCAGGAGAAACAGACCAGCGCTAAATGCGCTCATTACTCTGACAAAGCAGGCCCTTACGGACACTCTAATGGAGGTCAGAGCTCAACCTATAGCGGCTGCCTCTCTCTCCGGGGGGGTGGGGGGAGGTCGAGAGCGTGCCATCTATACCGGGATAATGGAGACCGTTATTAGATTAGCGCCTCTCATAGACCGGGGGGGTTAGCTTCCCCGGCATCTCCTCCACCGGCAGCGTTAAAACTTAAAGGGGAACTTCACCCTGAAATACAATAACTGATCTGATCCATCAATAATATCATCAAGTACATTAGCCCCCTTAAATCAAACTCTCCTACAAGACCCAGCATGTCGAGCGAGGCACTAGTCAGTTTAACCAAGGACAAGCTGCAAAGCAGATTAATTGAATCCAGGTTTTAAATCTTTGAGAGATAAATTAAGGGAGTACGAAAAAAGTATTATTATTATTTTTTTTTTTTTTGAGTGTAATGTTTTTATTAGTTTCTGTCTGGGAACCAATCTTTCACCATGTCACTTGAGTGGCTAATACCTTTTCACAGCCTACATCTTCCAAAAGAAACTACAACAGCGCCCTCTGTTGGAGTTCACTTGCATTAGCCGACACCAGGAAGTCTTATATGGCACACCTGATTCTACTAATTAGCAGCTCAATGAGACCTCTAGCTGTTGAATGAGGTGTGCCTTGTTAGGGTTTGAGTGAAAACCTACAGGACAGTAGATCTCCAGGAATAGGGTTGGGCAGCCCTGCACTAGTAGTTGAATGAGATGTCCTTTGTTAGGGTTTGAATGAAAACCTACAGGACAGCAGATCTCCAGGAACAGGGTTGGGCAGCCCAGCTCTAGTAGTTGAATGAGATGTTCTTTGTTAGGGTTTGAGTGAAAACCTACAGGACAGCAGATCTCCAGGAACAGGGTTGGGCAGCCCTGCTCTTTTGTTGTAACTCAGATCATTGAAAAAAGCAGCAGCTGATTGCATAGTTACCTCACCTCACCTGGGTGTTTGGGAAGGAACTGGTGATTTTAAGGTGAAGAGAAAACCAGGAGCCCAAGACAGCTGTCAGACCTCTGATCGACAGTACAACACGGAATTCTTCAGACCAGGTAAATGCTCCAATTCACCTTCCCATTTGTACCATATCCTTTAAAAACTGAGTCGCCTCCAGGGAGTAATCCCCCCCCCCCCCAACCCCCAAAGTTAAATTACCAGTATGTGACAAGTCTACAGGACTATAATCCCGCTTTTGTGTCTAAATGCCCGGGGAACTGCACATAACTCCTGACAGGAAATGAACTTATTCCATTTGGGAAAACTGGAAGTTTATTATCAGAGTCCGTTAAAATGTGGTGAAGAGGCAATATTGGACAACTATCTAAATAAAACCGATATCAGAACAGAAACACAGAGATTGCATCAGCTATGATCGCTCCACTGCTATGATTTCAAAATCAAAAATTCATAAATGTCAAATTGGTAATTGAAAAGACTACCTTTACAAGCTTAATACTGTCAGTGGAAATGAACGAGAATCAAAATGCTACATTTAAAAAAAAAACTCAACCACTCGGTCCTGTTAGCCAAATGCTACATGAAATTCAATCACAGGCAGACTAAAATTTGCAGGAAAGCGATTGCGGTTTTTAACACACAGACAGAACAGAAGCTCTGCGTACACACAGAGTGTTAGCAGGACGGTGAAAGAAAGACAGATAATCGCGGAGCTTTTGAGGTGCAACGTTAAACTCAGAGAAGCCAGAAGGCTGAGCCTTGCGGCAGAGAAAGAGAGCATGCCGCGTAATCTATCCTGGCTACGAAAATATTTATCTTACGAACTCAGACCGCTTCAGAAAAAACATTCGGGTGAGATCTGGGAAAGGGATTAGAAGACACCCCACATACTGCAACTAAGAGCACACTCTGTAACTTCACTCAATTGAGTGTTGAGTCTTTAACTTACTCTTTTCTTTTTTTCTTTTTTTAAAGGCAGTCGGTCTACCCTGTGTATTTTCCCACTGTATTCAGATGGGAGAAAGCAGACAGGCTCGCAGACAGAGATGGATCTCAGTACAGAGAGTCCCCAAGTGGGAATCGAACCCCTGGTCATACATCCTGTGAGAGAGAGATCTGCTTCTGCTTTAACACCATTTCACAACTTTAAAGTCTCTCCTAAGTTACATACCAGTGGGATGAATATATGCAACTTACCAGAAGTGGATCTTACATTGGGCCCCCCAAACACCCCCCTCCCCCCTTCTTAGTCAAATCCTAACCCCCCAGTGCTCGTATTCTCTCATAATGGATCATATTCAGCACTGCTATTCTCATATGCTTTATGAATACATTTACTGATCTAGGGTAAGTTTAGCTTTTTAGCTCATAATGGCTATGGGTAGGACATGGACAGAGGAAACCGGATCCTAGATCAGCGCTCCTAGACTGAGATTCTTCTTGAATAAAGGCCCTGATCCTAGACCAACACTGCTGCTCTGACATGCTTTATGAATACATGTCCTGTTCCTAGATCTGCAATCCTAGACTGACATGGTTTATGAATACAGGCCCCGGCCCTAGATGAGACCTCCCTGCTCAGAGATGCTTTATGAATCTCTTTTGTAAAGGAACTGCAGAGTGAAGGAGCAGCCTGGTTTGCTGCATGGACCACAGACCGTGACAAGACTCTGGTCTCCAGGACAACACGATGGGGGGGTTTCTCTCAGGCCCACGATCGGCAGTGGGGTGGAAGTCAGAGTGGAGGGGGATGTCAGCATGGGGGGGTGGGAGGGAGAAGTCAGCCCCAATGTAGAATCTCTCTCCCACAGAGCGTTACACCCCAAGTCCAGTCCGGTCAGGTTTATTTCTACAGCACATTTAAAATGACTACCCTCGGCCAAAGTGCTGCACTGGTAAACGTGTAGGTGTGTAAAGCGCTATGGGACAGGCCACCCTCACCATCCAAGCTCTCGACTCCTTCCAGCACGTAGGCAAACGGAGAAGGCCCCGGACCAAGCCCCGCCCACACCCGGGACCAAGCCCCGCCCACAACCCGGGAGGGCGCCGCCCATCAGACAGTACAGTACGTTCCGTTCCGTTCGCTAAAGTAAAGGAACAGTGTGCGTAACCCTCAAAAGCCTGGCTGCTGCCAATCACAGCGCAAGCTAACGCCTAGACCCCCCCCCCAAACCCCCCGCCCCCCCCGCGTGCTTAACGCTTGGGCTGTGACAGCAAGGCTCTCAGCACTCAACACAGCCCGGGCAGCAGATTAGGCCTGTACTGACAGAGTGTTCAGGTCCTAGGTCAGGGCTGTCCAACTGGCCGCCCGACAGCCAAATGTCACCCGCCAAAGGCACAGTCCCGCCCTTTGATCATCAAGAAGGATTTGAAAAAAATTTGGGGTTGATTGAAAACTGACTCTATGTCCTGGTCTGTATCTGCAGTATTGGCATACCTCCCACTCTTAGTGACAGAATGATGAATAACAGCTATGCATTAGGAGGCGGTCTACTTTATTTTACACACCGTCACACACGTACAATACCTCTCATTCACACACACACCACCGTTTTGCGAACGCTCTTGGGAAATACTTGGTCTGTATGTGTGCACCATTTTTCTTTTAACCCTTTTTAAGTTGCAGGATCACAAATGTGTGATTAGAATGTTCTCAACCGAACATTCTAATGCTGATGTCACAATCGCTACCGGTGACTGAAAGCAGTGGGAGTTCTAGAACACTGACTTAAGAATTTTGAAAAACATTCCAAAACAAACAAAAAAAAAAACCCCTACTCTTCTTCAAAGGGTTAAAAAAAAAGAGGCTTGTTCCCAGGAGAGGGTCGGGGAGGGACTGGGCTATAGGTGGTGAGAGAGGGCAGAGAACAGGCAGTCAGTCAGGCAGGACGCCATTTGCTTAGTTTTCAGCAAAGCGTGAAAGACAGGAAGCCTGACCGAGGTCCTTCTAGCCCCGCCCCTGTTATGTAACCCCCCCCCCCCACCACGACCCCCTCGCCTGACCCCAACACCAACCCCAACCCCGTGCTCCTAGCACACGCTGAGAGACATGACCTTTGCTCTGTGCCGAAATTCATCCTTACTCTTCAAATACGCGCATTCCCCAAAATCTGTGCCCCCCCCACCCCCCCCCAAGTCAGGTAGGGTGCCTCTTTGTTCCAGATGGGAACGGCTGGGTGGGGGGGGGGGGGGGTCTGCCCGTCTGCGTTCCTCACAGTCCTGGCTTTGTCTCACATCATGCTAAGCACAGATAGGCCAGGTATGCAGGTGCGGTTCAGCCAGGTGAATGACATGACAAGCCCAAAAAAAAAAAAAAAAAAGAGAGAGAGAGAAAAACAATATGGCCTTGTTCTGAAAGCACAACGTCTGTCAGTCGATGGTTCCTAGGCGCAGAATTGGGGGGGGAGGACCCCCCCCCCCAGTCCCCGCCATCAGATGTGCTGGTCATGAGTGGCCACGTTCTTCCCACATGTGTGATCTCCGCAGTGCCCAGCAGCTTCAGAACAGGATGCTCTTTGTAACCCTCCCCAGTCTGGGGGGGGAGGGGGGGGAGGCGGCTTTCAGGCTGTAAGGCTTTGAGCTCCCCCCCCCCCCCCCCCCCCCCAGTCTGTCTCTCTCTCTGTATCACTCCCCCTGTCCCTCTCTCCCTGCTGTTTGCCTCTTTCTGTGTCTCTGTCTCTCTCACTGTCCCTCTCTCTCCCTCCTGTTTGTCTCTTTTTCTGTCTCTGTCTGTCTATCTGCGCTTCCGTGTGTATCTCTCTCTCTCCCTCCCTGTGTTTCTGGGTGAGGGTCTCTTACTCTCTTGGTCTCTCTCTCTCTCTCTCTCTCTCTCTCTCTCAAAAAAGGGGTTTTTAAGTCTTTCCATCTTCCAGAAATGCGGGGATACTCCAGAAAGCATAGCGTCCTGTATTTATTCACAGTTTTTCCCCACTCATTTCACTGCTGGTTTTAATTTAATTGGAGAAATGTATTACTTCACAGCGCACAATGTTTGTACCGATCGATTTTGGCGGTACGTTCGGCGTGCCCGTGACGAGTCAGGCTGGTTCTCGGGCCAAGGACAGACGGGATCATGGGTGGGTCGGCCAGCCAGGCCAGCTCACCCAGTAAAACACGGCACGACCAGAGAGCACCGTCGCAAAAAAATAACTCCCAAAAAAACACAGCCGTGTTCACATAGCGACATAGCTCAGGAGGTAAGACCGATTGTCTGGCAGTCGGAGGGTTGCCGGTTCAAACCCCGCCCTGGGCGTGTCGAAGTGTCCCTGAGCAAGACACCTAACCCCTAACTGCTCTGGCGAATGAGAGGCATCAATTGTAAAGCGCTTTGGATAAAAGCGCTATATAAATGCAGTCCATTTACCAGTCCATTTACCACATAGGCTACCATCAAACCTCACAATAACGGAAACAAACATGCCCTTCCTGCAATATTTCCTGCGCCCGCAACCTACCGCCACCAATCGCGCTGAGAACCAAACTGTGTCAGCCAGACAGGACAGCGAGACAGGAATGACACAAGCGACAGGCAGAATTTTTTGCGAAACCACCGAGAGAGAGAGCGAGAGAGAGAGAAAGAGGGAGAGAGAGAAAAACAGAGAGAGAGAGACCAGCATGCAAAAGCACAAGCGTGAGGGAACACAATTACTGTGAAGGAGAGACATCCGCCATTTCACCTGCAAGACCAACACAAGCAGAGCGAAGGAGTTCCAGCTGAAAGTTAGCTTGTTATCGAGGCCAAATTTAACCGAACCTCACCAAACCTGGGCACTCCAGGTGTGCATTAGCCCTGCAGGCCCCAAGGGCACTGCCAGCTTCCAGCTTTAACCCTCTGAAGTGCAGGGTTTTTTTAGGAATGTTCCCCCCAAAATTCCAAGCCAGTGTTCCAGAACTCCATTGACGTCCCACTACCGGAAGTGACTGTGACATCAGCATTAGAATGTTCAGTCAAGAACATTCTAAACCACACATTTGTGACCTCACACCTAAGGTTTAATTAGTCAGATCCTGGCTCTGAAGAACCTCCGCCTTCCCCTCAGGTAAATGCCAGCGCCAAATGAGTCACCGGAGAGTCACAATGAGCGCTTGGCGCACCTGCAGACTATATTTGGAAAGAGATCCCGTGTGCCGCCTCCAAGGAGCAGGTGCCAATGCGAACTGATGGAGGAATCCGTGCATGGGATTGGTCCTGTAGTTACACCTGGGCATCCTGAACAGAGGGAGGAAATGTGCAACCCCCCCCCCATGTGACTGGGGATTGATTCCCCGCCATGGCACTTCCTGCATTGTGGTAACTTCTCTGTCCCCTTCTCTCTCTGCTATGACCCTGCGACCCGAAACCAGGCGGACTGAACAGCAGGGAGCAGGGCTCACAGGTATGAGTGTGCCCCCCCCCACCACCCCCCCAGCCCCCATGTGAGCTGGGCCGGATCCTGCGCAGGCCTCCCCCGCCTCACCTGGGACTCCTTACCTTTAGCCCCTCGCTGGGCAGCCTGAACCCAAACCTCGCCGGCAGGTCCGCAAAGTTCTCCGTTCGGTTGTCAAACGAGTACTGAAAAAAAACACCATACAGCGCAAAGACATTTGTCAAAGCTGGTTAAAAAACAAAGAACTGTTTTGAGAAATTAACAGTGTGCTTTCAAAGAAAATTTTTTTTAAAAATTTAAATACAAAACAGAGATATGACTTGTGGATGGGAAGCAACAAATAAATGTGGAAGTAGAGAATATATGACGTAGAACACAGAGGATAAAACAGAAGCCATATTGATCCTAAATAATGGATTCACTCAACTGAAAATGTTTCTTAGATGGTCTATGACATCACAGAAAGGGCATTCTGATTGACAGGTACGTTCCAGAAGATCAAAGGCGACCTAGCTCAGGAGCTAAGAGCGGTTGTCTGGCAGTTGGAGGGTTGCTGGTTCGATCCCCGCCCTGGGCGTGTCGAAGTGTCCCTGAGCAAGACACCTAACCCCTAACTGCTCTGGTGAATGAGAGGCATCAATTGTAAAGCGCTTTGGATAAAAGCGCTATATAAATGCAGTCCATTTACCATCAATGGTTCAGCACAGCCAAACTTGCCAGTCAAAGGTTCCCATAATTAATTTCCCACTTTCGGAGTCACTGGGGTCCCAGGACATATTTGGCGGCAGAGCTACCTCTTTTACGACTCGTAGATCATTTTCATGTTAATAGCCCACTTCCTCACAGGACACCAAAGTGTTAAAATACTAGTTATGCAAAAAGGGGATTATCAGTCCAAATGGGACAGAATTTGCTTGTAATAAACTTTTGCGGTTTTGAAAAGGATACAGATTCCAACCCTGTTACACAAATTTAAAGAAAGGGATAGCTTATTTTCTAGGCTTATTTCCTGTTATTACAGTTTTAGGCTCTGTTTTTCCATCAACCCAGACAGTTCTTTAGTGCAATGAATGATATTTATATCGTAGTAGTAGTTTACTCTGTAAAGTAGTTCCTTGCCTTGCTGCTCTGTAAAGTGTCTTTGTGACAGTTCTCTATAAAGAGCGCTATACAAATAAAATTTAATTGAATTGAGTTTCTGATGACCTGTCTGCTTTACATTCACAGCTACTGGGTGTTTCAGGGGTTTTGCTGTCTAAGGACATTACTTATGCTACTACTACATAAACCATCATTCATTGCACATTCGCTGCATGCTCCTGCTGGTGGGACAGGTGTACTCACTGCGGAGATGTCAGCCTCCACGGGCAGTAGGTGGAGGAAGACGAAGAGCTGCATGATGAAGATGGTGTGGATCTGCATCCCCAGGGAGAGCAGCATCTTTCATGCCGAGCTCAGCACCTGCATGGACAGGTAATACATGTGACCTACTTCTCTCTCCTGCACAGGCAACACACCTGAGGAGCCTGCTTCCCTCACCTATACAGGTAACACACCTGAGGCACCTGCTTCTCTCTCCTGCACAGGTAACACACCTGAGGAGCCTGCTTCCCTCACCTGTACAAGTAACACACCTGACCTGCTTCCCTCACCTGTACAGGTAACACACCTGAAACCTGCTTCTCTCTCCTTCACAGGGAACACACCTGAGATGCCTGCTTCCGTCACCTATACAGGTAACACACCTGAGACCTGATTCCCTCACCTGTACAGGTAACATACCTGAGATCTGCTTCCCTCACACACACACATGCACACATGCACACACACCCTCCACCCTGTACACCAGATAAAAATATATATATAATGTCTATTTAATACTTTTTTTTAAAAAATTTTAAAAGGTGACAGTGGATAATTGCACTCAAAAAGAAGTTGTTTAGATTCACAATGGCCTTCATTGACTTGCACAACACGGTAATGAATTTGGAGTGTGTCAGACACAGAAGCCACTGAACAGCACGTCAGTTTCTCCCAGTCAACGCAAGTGATTCTGAGCTCTGAAGGGTCTGTGCTCCGGTGGGATAACCACCCCATCACTGCACCGAATGAACCGCGATCGCATCGCCATCACGAGGAGAGCCATGGCCCTCCTGTCTCTTCCTGGCGTGGCAGCCGCCCGGTTCTGATTTGGGACGGGGTACTCCACTCCCTCCCGCCATTCAGGGCTCCCGCGATGTGACACGCTGGGAACGTGGCGGATAATCGGCGGGCGACTGCGGCCCCGTCGTCAGGGTGACGCGGCAGAGGTGGGCCTTTTGAAACAGGCGCTTCATAAGTGAGAGATCCACGGTGAATTGACCCCGTTATGAGTCCGGTCAGCTTCCGTCACACTCCAGCGGCTTCCCTAATACATTAAAACTAGCCCCCCCTCACCCCCCACCCCCCCACCAACACCAACACCAACACCAAGTCCTTCTGCAAAAGCAAACAAGGCCTCCCCTCTTAATGACAGCTTTATTCAGGGCTGACCCTAGAATTTGGGTGGCCCCTAAGCAAATCTATCTGAGCGGGGGGGGCGTTTGCTGTTTAATTCTGTCGAGCGGGGGGGGGGGGGGGGGTTGTGTGGCCCCACCTCCTGGTCGTGTGGCCCCCCCAAGCGGTTGTGGCCCTAAACAACCGCATAGAGCGTTTATGCCACGGGCCGGCCCTGGCTTTATTAGGCGAGACGTGTGCCGCAGTATGTAGGGCAGTCGGATTTTGAGCCGTATATGAGTTCCTCCGCATGGACGGTTTGGGGTTCGAGCCCAGCCATGGCCCTTTCCTGAGCTGTGATCCCCTTCTTTCCCTGTCTGTTACCCTCTCTGCTTTCTCCCTGCCAGAATAATAAAGCACAAAGATATGAAATGAAGAGTAGACCGTCTGCTCTGCTTTTAAAATAACCATCACACTATTAGCAAAGGCTAGTGTTCCGGAACTCCACTGACGTTCTATTACCGGTAGTGATTGTGACATCAGCGTTAGAATGTTCAGCGAAGAACATTTCACAGTGAAACAGCTTTAGAACAGAGCGATTGCTGGCTGCTACTAAACGGTTCATGGTTTATGGTCAGGGAGGCCCACTTACTAATGTGCTGCTGGAGATTTATATTCACCTGGTTACAGTGCCCTAGAGACCAGAACTCACACAGCAAGCATGCGTAGCGGGGTGTAGCTCGGCTAGCTCGCTAGCATGCACAGTGAGGCTCAAACAATTCAACCACGGCTATTAACGTCTGTTAGTAATTCATCAATTTCGAAAGCACTCTAACAACTCATGCCATTTGATCATACTAACACAACTTACTTTTTAAAATTATTATTATATGCAGTCCATTCCTGCTGATGGCCAAGCAGCACCCAACCTGGGAATCAAACCAAGGACCCCTTCTTTAAAACCCGCTTCTCTAACCATAAGAGAATACAACATTGAACCCCGTGGGGTAATTTGCCCTCTGCATTTGACCCATCCTTAGTTACCTAGAAGCAGTGGGCAGCTGCCTCTCCGTGCTGCGCCCGGGGACCGACTCAAGTTCTGAGGCCAGTGCCTTGGTCAAGGGCAACTGCCGGAGTGCACCTAACATGCATGTCTATACTACACCTCCATATTACACTGTGTAGTATGCCAGTGTAGATGCCCCCCGCTGTGACCACCAACTCAGCAACACGGCCCCGAGACTCAAGCTCAGCTGGAGGAGTGAGTCGACCTCTCCGTCCGGGGTATTAATGAGGGGGAGAGTGAGGGAATGGATGTCAATATTGGCCCTGAGGAGGGAAAAAAATAGTTTTGGGGAAACGAGGCTCAGCACCTTCACTGAATTCCTGCGTCCTCTCCGCTTGTTCTGCATGGATTCATTCAACAAGGAGGATGAACAAAAAGGAGAAGCTTTTCTCATAAAGCGTGGAAGCTAAGGACAAAGAGACGGAGGAATATTTACAACGGAGAGAAACTAGGAATAACCCTCCCGACGTTGTTGTGTACGCCCACTCAGTCGGCTATATTATAAACTCAGTGCCTCCTCTGGTCTACCAAAGAATGGTAACTAGGCAGGATTGAGGCCCTGGTAACAGGAATGCTACCGTGGGAGGGATGCCTAATATCAATAACAGCTAATGAGAGCTTCTTCCACCTGTCACTATAATAACATGTTCAGCACGGTCAGATCAGACCAGTGCAAAGGAGGGGCTCACTGCACGTGATTCGCCTTCATTATTTCACAGCTGCGTCTTCGCGTGAATTTGTAGTCCAGTTGTACAATCCACCTGAACTGAGAGTGGCAGCAGTAAACGACAGGCCAACGTGGATTCATTCATTGCAGCAACTCATGTGTATAACCCGCACAAACCAAAAAAAACTAAAACAGACCAAAGATATAAATCAGTTAGTTATTTAACAATGCATCTTACAAGGCGAGTGAAGTAGATCTGAAATAGATAATTAACAATCTTCATTGGCTAAAATAGTGACGGTGCTCTGAGTATTCTCTGTAACCTCATGCTTGTTAGCTGGCCACAATACTCAGAACGCTGTCACTATTATAGTTATTATAATCAATTATAGCTAATGAACATTGTTCCGCGCAATTAAACGTGTATGGGTTTAACAGATGGCTAGCAATGTCTCCGAGTAAACGTTAGTAGGCTCAAATGATTATAATGTTAGATTACAAGCATTTAACCAATGCAAGAATCAAAAGCAGGTCGGTGGTAGTGGCAACATCAATAACTAGGTGCCTAACAAGCAAGGTAGCAACTTTGAGATACTAGCTAGATCTATTAGCAATCTCGTATGTAGCCAACGAGTAATCCACGCATCTAGACTCATTAGCTACCTGTCATGATGATTTGCAAGGTGTCAAGCTATCTGGCTAGCTATCATCTTGGTGATTACACAGCAGTTCGCTGACCGTCTAAAGTAATTCTCTCAAAAAACACATGGTAAATAAATGTTCATTACCTTTACAATAGAAGTGGTAGAAGTATGCGTTCCTCCCTTTAAACAAGATGCGTTTGATGACAAAGCATTGCTATTAATCGCACTTTGAATGGCTGGCGCAAGATATTCTATAATTCCACAATTCCCATCCCATTTCAGAAAAATGTCAACAGTACACTCGCAGTAGCACAGAGCAGTTTGTGCACAGTGAACTTCCTACATCTGTACCCGCCTCTTCAGCAGTCTCTGCCGCTGATTGGAGAACGCCGTGATCGATCACTGTGACGCCAACACAGGTTAAACCAAACTGACCAAACCAGGCTAACCGGACTCATTTTATACTCCAAGAATATCTGCATAATTTTATGGCCGCAGAGGCATATAGAAGATAAAGAGAGAACGCTCAATAAGGTTGCAATATTCTAAGGTAATTATACATTGGATGCATTGATTATTATTATGTAACTAGTGGAAGGTATTGCTGGCATCATGCAGATTCACACCTGGTCCAGAGTCACAATTTTTAATGCATCTGAATAATATCCAAAAATACATTTAGGATGGACTGTATCCCTGCTTGAAAGCATGAGAGATTGGAGCAGAGGACGATGGAACTGCAGGACTACAGACCCACCAGATGCTCAGCATTGTATCGTTAACTTTGAAACCTTTTAGGGGCTTGACCAATGTCAATGCTGTGGCAATGGATGCTCTGTACTGCGATATAACACCAGAAACTTCTATAACCAGATGGGACCTCCCCTAGTTTAGAAGCAGAGAGGAGGCAAGGAATGCAGGAGTGGAGCATCTGGTTGTTTTATACAACCTGTGAGTGCATTCAGAGCAAGCTTGAACACTGGTTGCTGCTGCAGAGAGAGGTAGCTAGTTCCCTAACCAGTACGCTACACTTTCGCCCTATTGGTCAAAAAACTGAGCATGCTCAGAGCTTCTGCATCTATGTGCTCTGTTCTGTCTTTTGATGAGAAGCATTCTTGGAAGATGCCCCCTCTTCTATTTGTTTGCTTTTTGCATTTTTTTTTTTTGCATACATTTGCAACATACTATTTCTAAACTCATTTTATAATGCATTTGTTATGTGCCTTATGGTGTGTGCAGTATTCAGTAAGGTTGGCGTATAAATAGTGTTGCCGTTGCGTACGGTGTTTTTTGCACAGCGCAGAAACGATGTTATGAGCCGGTGTTTACTCTGCGGTTCACTGTGTAAATTTAGTTAAGCTTTATGGCTCTGATCCCGGTGCTTTCTACTGAAAATATCAGCAGCGAGCGCTGTTCTGCCCATCTACTGTGCAGTACAGAGGCAGGGACCCACAACACCGCTATTAGTTCTCATTTCCCATAAACTACCTCCCTCCCTCCCCTATGATGTTTTCATTATCTCTTGGTCTGTGCACAACCACCACCCCCCCCCCCCATGCACCGCTATAAAAACACAAGTAATTTCATGGGGGGGGAAGGGTAATGAACCAATTACTTTTTCAGGAAACAACGCCCCCCCCCCTCCCCCCTCAGCCACATAGAAACACACCAATAAACTCACTGGATAATTGCCTCTCCCCAACCACCAAGCACCGCCCCAACCTTTTTCTGAAATTCATAATGAAATCTGTAATTCTGACAGTTCTCAGATGATTCTCTGAGAGATATGGGGCCGCCAACACAATTTTAAAACCGGCAACGTCACAGTAATAGCATTCGGCCTAATGCCCTGGCCAGCTCCTGTGCGGTCAGGAAGCCGTTGCCATGACAACTCTGCGAACAGTGGCCTTCGAAGCTCCGGAGTTCACGGTGTCCTGTGTGAGATGTTCTGTTAGCGTAGCCTTAGCATGTGCTTAGCGTGTCACTTTCACACAAATGTGAACGACGGTACACCCTCTAATGTTATTATGTTGCAATCACTTAGCAGTGAAATGTATTTTCTTAGTCACTCGTTCTTATCCAGAGTGACTAAGAAAAAATGGAGAACATTAGTGTTAGTCTAAGGAGCATAAAAGTGCAACGTCACCAAGAAGGCACGGAGGTTCCATTTGTGATAGAAAAGTGTAAAGTTCGGCAAACAAACCGACGATTAGCACTGTAAAGAAAAATGAATTCCACTATGTGGCTAACCTATAATTCTGAATGATACGTGAAATATTATTATTCAAAAGAGGAAGAGGATGGCCAAGGAAGGTCAGGGGCGGCCATGATCTGAAGAGGCGGGCCTACGTGTGTCAGAAGATGGGCAGGGTTTCTGCTGTTCTGACGGCAGTGGGAAGATGGGCAGGGTTTCTGTAGTTCTGACTGCAGTGGGCAGATGGGCAGAGTTTCTGCTGTTCTGACTGCAGTGGGAAGATGGGCAGGGTTTCTGCAGTTCTGACTGCAGTGGGAAGTTGGACAGGGTTTCTCCTACTGAATTATCCCAAAAGTAAAACTTAAATCTGATACAGAGCTATAACTGTATAACTATAGTGTCATCTCAGAATAAAATCAAGGCAAACATGTTTCAAGTGTTTCTCAGTCTCAGTTGTTAATGCTGCTGCCCTGGGTAATTTGTTCTCTTTTAATTGCATAACTTGATGTCATATCCCAGCCAACACAAAATGTTATAACAAGTCCCCCCCCCCCCAACATTGCAGCTAGGTTTGAGTGAGTAAGACTGTGGTGAGTAATGAAGTCTTCACAGTTCAACACTCCCCGAGACCACAACTTCTCAACTACTTCACAAATAGGTCTAGATCACATGGTTAATTTTTTTTTTTAATTTCCACAGGGAATGTCTTAATAGCCACCCAGAGAATTCAGAGCAGAATGTTTTCACGCCTAAAAACCAAGACATTTTAACAACATCATTTCAATCGCTAACACCTGTTAGAATGAAATCGCTCCAACGTAATGAGCAATCTCTTCATCATGAGAAAGACTTTACTCATCCATCCTTCTGTTAGAATGTTAAACCAAGGTCCTGACTCACAGTGATAAAAAGGATCCCATGGCACTTTTTTATTGAAAGACTAGGGGGTGTTGACCTAAAATTCCCACAAAAACTAAGCACCCCCCCACCCCCTTCCGTCGTCTGATTGGCCACAGAGTCCACTGTATTCCCTTGCTCACATCGATTCCCTGAGTCATGACTGCAGAACGGACACAGTTCTCAGTTAACCCTTTAAGGTGTAAGATCGCAAATATTGTGATTAGAATGCTCTTACCCGAACGTTATAAGGCTGATGTAATAATCACTACAGGCACATGAAAGCATGAGTTCTGGAACACTGACTTCTGGAGTTCTAGAAAACCGTGCTCTTCAAAAGGGTTAAAAAATGATGGTTAAATAAAAGAAAATCAAATTTGATTGAGTAGCAATACCGCAGCTAACCGGGATGTATTTCTGTATCATCAGGGTAACATGACTATAGTAACGGGTGTAGGGGGATAACAGCAGTTGTACTGTGTTACTGTGCAGTTGTAAGGGGTGATGCCGTTTGTAATTAGCTCCGAACAAGAGCACGTATTAAATGCCAAAGGGCAATGTAAACTGTTACATGAGTATTCTGTCAGACGTTTTTCAATATGTGCATGCGATAATAGCCTATTTGCTGAAATAACTGGGAACGGAGTATAGATTTGTATAGAAGTGGAAATGCGCTCTCTAAGGCAACTCACAGATCCTCTTCCTGTAATGACATCCTGCTGGTTTGGTGAAGCTCTGGCGCCATCTTGTGTAAAATTATCAAATGACAGCTTTAAAGCAACGTATTGCATTGTGATTATTTTTGTTGTTGGAAAGTCCACGTCTGTGGCTAATATAATTAATGTGTTTTTGAATTGGTTAATTATTGCTGACAATCAATTTCTCGGACAACCAAAGAGGCAGTTAACGGCTGTCAAGATTTATTCCATGACAGTTTGACTGTCTCTTATCAAAAATATATTTTTAGATTTTTAAAAACTTTTTTTTTCAATGACTAATGCATGTAACTCATTTAAAGTCATTCCAAGAGCCAATCTTAACAGGGTCATTTGTTCAAAGGTGTGAAATTTGCATACAGTATTTGTTCGTACTGTTCTCAGCCATGAAAAAAGTAGTTGAGTTTAAATATTTGTCTCTCTCTGTGACTCAGTGGGCTACTTAATATGTACATTAAGGCCGAACGAATGGAAGATTTCAGAGACAGAGAAAATGCGTGTTCGTTATAAGTATACAAATGTATGTTCAGATTGTCTGACGTAACTCTCTGGAATAACAACGTTGCAGAACTTCCAGGTGAAAATTATCTCACAATATTCATCTTAATATAAAGGAATATTTGAAATAATAACGGAATTTAAGCTTTGCTTATGCTGTATTCAGCTGAGTACATTTTTTTCAATAGGACCAGCACCTGAAATCTAATTTCTAATTCAGCATATTCTTCGTTTTCTGTTTTTTATCCACACATTACACTCTCATGCGGTCTTGACGCATCGTGTCGTAAACACGACCAAACCCATTCTGGAGGACCGTTGGAAACGGGACCTTCTCTTCCCAGAAACACGCCCGTCCACCCTCGGCGTAAAGCGCCTCCTCGTGTAGTCACTGCGTAAAAACTCCGATCGCGCGTCATTGTTCTTCTTGCACGGGGCGTTACTATAGGAACCAAACACAACATCGCGCAGCCGCCAGAAATAGAGCGGCCGGCTCCTCCTGAATTGAAAGACAAACTTCTGTTCTCTTTAACTCTTTGCTGCCCTCCTCAGTGTGCGTGGAAGTTTCGGGTAGACCGATATCTCAGCACATACTTAATTTTGAATCTTGGAGTCTTGAACCTCGAACCTCGAACCTCTTGGCTCTAGGCCTCAACGGTCTGTAGACCTGCAACTCTGTAACAAGTTAGCTTTTTATCCTCTCCAAGCACTTGTTGGTGAGTTTGTCTCACATTAAAGATAGATGCTGATAATGTGAATGAATTCCTGGCAATAAAACACGCGTTTAGTGAATTTAATTAATTCATAACAATATTTCTGACATTTTATTTTGTGACAGGAATAATTTCTCATTAAATCTAAAAACACAAAAAAGTTTTGTGTTGCAATGACTGATGTTTAGTCAGCAAAAATATCACAACCACAGAATCTTACAGCCTTACAGTAGATTCATAAGATATTTATCACCATGAAAAACCACACCTGATAATATCCTTCTGAAAAAAAGAAAAAAGTATTTTCCTTGTTTTACATAATACAAGTGGTCTTGGATTGCCGTGAAAATATTTTCAAAAATAATATTTATTTTATTTCTATTGAATGTTCCTTGTAGTGTAGCTTTCATCATCGTAGAATAAATCTATGCTTCCTGAGATTAAGGCGAGTCTCCTGTAGGGGACAAACATGAATTGCTGGGTCTTAGGAGGCCATATTAGATCATGTGTTATTGCACAGCCAAAGGCTTGAAAATCAGTACCTCTTCTGTCAAAAAAAAAAGAGCAACTTCTCAGACCCCAAAAACCTCTGACCCCCTAACATGCCATTAGCTGTGATTTATGTTTCCCTGGAGTCAGAAGGAAAGCCATAATGTGATTTTTCCATTGCGTAACGCGCCTCCTCGTGGGGGTAGTAATGCTCTGTAGCTTTGCGGAGCCTTGAGGACGACGGGAGAGCAGAACGGGCATTAAAACTCCGCGGGGGCGAAACCGAGCGCGCGGATGGGGATTGAGTTTCACTGTTGCGGTTGCTCTGTTTGCGAACTGAGAGTCAGACTGGGCTGGTCTGGCCGTTGCCACAACTCTCACGTTTACCGCGAAGTTAAGAGCTCTCTTCAGGCAGCTTTTCTTTGGTAAGGGGCGGGGGGGAGGGAAGAAAACTATAGATTGGTTACTGCTTATTTTCTGAAATCCGAAAAGGCGAAATCGTAAAACCTGTTAAGATGTGCGTCTGTGGTTTTGGGAAGACCGGCGGTGGCGGTTTATTGAGAGAGACGTTGGCTGACGAGGGCTTTTCAAACAGGAAGTTGCAGGTGCGATTGGGGGTCTGGCCCGAGGTGGTTTAGTGGGCTAACAGGAGCATGTCTCTCAGCCGATTCAGACAAACACAGTAATTGTGGAGCAGGATGTGTGTGTGTGTGTGTGTGCTGTGTGCTGTGCTGCTATCACATGACCAATAATAATTTTCTCGGCAGATGTGTGGTGTTTTTAATCAGGAGCAAGTTATCACATGTCCGGCATATCAGAGCAACTCTGTAACACGCTGTGGAGATAAGAGAGGTTGGAGAACGTGCGTGTGTGTGCAGGTGTGTGTGTGTATTTGTGCGTGTGTGTGCATACATGTGCGTGTGTGCGTGTGCCTGTGTACGTGTGTACGTGCCTGTGTGTGTGTCTGTGTGTGTATGTGCATGCATGCATGCATGTGTGTGCGTGTGCATACCTGTGTGTGCGTGTGCGCGCGTGTGTGTTTGAGTGTGTGTGCGTGCGTGCGTGCGTGCGTGTGTGCTTGTGTGTGTGTGTGTATGCCTGTGTGTGTGTTTGTGTTTGTATATTCATGTGTGCATGTGTGTGTGTGTGCGTGCATGTGTGTGTGTGTGTGTGTTTTTGTGCTCGGAGAGGACTCTTCTTAAAGAAATCAACTATATGAGATCATAGATGAGTGAGACACTGCTGGAAAATATGTGCATCTAGCTGGTTGGTTGTAATTGCTTTTGTCTTTCAATGCCTTTAAACCTAAAAAATAAAAAAACTCCCGCACACTGCACCGCGTTACCACTTGTATTCTTTCTATTTTACTGCCTCTCTGACTGATAGGGGTCGCCTTGTCCCGCCCCCCTGCCACCTTCCCCCCCCCCACTCCCCCCTTCTCCAAGCCATGCTCTCCTAGCAGCAGGTTCCCCTGCAGTCCCTGATACACAAAACTGCCCCAGCCAAGCCACACCGGAGCAGCCAGCACGGGGGGCGGAAGCTTCTGGGGCATGAGGATCTTCATCGCCTTCGAAGGCTCCTGCGAGCCTTTTGACATCTCCCAGCATCACACCGTCAAGACTATAAAGCAGATGATCAAGGTAACGATAATACTAATAATGATGATGAAATAAAAAACAACTGGCTCATCCAGACTGCAACGTGATGAATAATTTATTTTTTTGCCTTGCATTACAGGGGCGATGTAATCATACTTTTTTGTAAAATACTATGTGCCGTGGGAATATCTCCGCGTGTGAAAAATCCATGAAAATTGTTGTCGTTTTGTATGTATTAGTGCTGCTTTTGAGCTGCAGTTATTCCTAGTTCCAGTGGTTTGAATGCTTGCCGTTGGATACTATTCACAGAACAATCAGCAGATTTAATGGGGCTTTTTCACAAGGGAAGCAAGGGGCCAATGTTGTTTATTCAAACCCGTCCTGGTGATGGTCTTTATTTAGCTGTAGCAGACAGCTTTTAACATTATAATGTAATTATTTAGGGGCTATGGCACGGTGCCTCTCAACACCGAAGAGCGCAATTCAAAGGCAAACAGTGTCATTATTTGCCAGCTACTTGTCCTCTGTGGACCACCATAGAAAAATACATTTAAAAAGGAACTACAGTAAAAAATGATTTATGAGACCCGGTGCAAAACTTTACAAACACAATGTTTGACAAAAGAGATAAGGGTGGAAGGGTGGAGAGAGAGGGAGAGAGGGAGGGAGAAAGGGAGAGAGAAAGGGAGAGAGGGAGAGAGAGGGAGAGGGAGGGAGAGAGGGAGGGAGATGGAGGAAAAGAAAAGAAGGGAGGCAGCAAAGGGGAAAACTTTTCTTTTTTTTTTTTTTTTGACCCGAATCATTTGGTAGGGTTTAACAAAGGTTTTTAACACAGCCTCTGCGTGATAAAATATTTAACAGAAGCCTATAAGAGTGCGGGGCCTTTGCTCTCCGTCCCGCAGGAGTTCTTTCACGTCCAGCTGTCGGACGACAGACGGACCCGCCGCTACCTGGAGCTGAGCTACGCGGGAGCCTCCCTGCAGGACGGCTGGTCCCTGCCGGACATCGGGATCGCCCCCTGCAGCACCATTCGCTGCCTGCTGAAGGTACCCGCCCACTAAACCTTCCCATCATGCACCTGCTGTATACGCAGGACCCAACCTTCCCATCATGCACCTGCTGTATACACAGGACCCAACCTTCCCATCATGCACCTGCTGTATGTACAAGGTCCAGCCTTCCTATCATGCACCTGCTGTATATGCAGGACCCAACCTTCCCATCATGCACCTGCTGTATACACAGGACCCAACTTTCCCATCATGCACCTGCTGTATACACAGGACCCAACCTTCCCATCATGCACCTGCTGTATACACAGGACCCAACCTTCCCATCATGCACCTGCTGTATACACAGGACCCAACCTTCCCATCATGCACCTGCTGCATGTACAAGGTCCAGCCTTCCCATCATGCTCTATATGCGGGACACAAGCTTCCCATCATGCTCTATATGCGGGACACAAGCTTCCCATCATGCACCTGCTGTATACACAGGACCCAACCTTCCCATCATGCTCTATATGCGGGACACAAGCTTCCCATCATGCACCTGCTGTATATACAGGGCCCAACCTGATATATACAGGGCCCAACCTTCCCATCATGCTCCTGCTCTACATACAGTGCTGAACCTTCCCATCATGCACCTGCTGTATTGTATATACAGGGCCAAATCCATCATGCACCAAAATCCAAAATTATTTTTAAAAACCAGCAAACACACACTAGCCCCCCCGGGAATAGAGCTGAGTGTCTTATGACAATTTAGTTGAGAGTAGTTTGATTTTTACAGGGAAAACAAACGCTGGCCACTTCAAAGCTCTTTGAGTTCAAGAGTGAATAAACTGCTCTTGACCGTCCCTCTTGACTTTCCATACTTCAGGTAGAAGAGCTTTCCAGCAGTATAAGAGGACTCCGCACAGTCAACACAATAAGCAGGAGACCTCGTTTACTGGCTTAAACGTTGTTAGATGACTATCATCTCTGTGGGAAGGGTAGGATACCCTCTGAATACCCTTTAAAAAAAATAATTTTATCAAGGGAGTGTAAAAAAAATTCTTAACAGTTTATTACCAGAAGAAGAATTAGTTGATTCCACGGTGCATCAGCAAAAAACAACAAATGACTAGCATGATGTCATCTCTGAACGGCAGACGTCTCACTTTCTAAAACACGGATTTCCAGACAAAAAGCCCAGGCAGGGCTCCACCAACTGGACCCTCGTCGGCAGCGTATTGAAATGCAGAGCGTCGTTATACGGTTGCCATGGGGACAGACAGGCATGACACTGTAAAGTGGACCCATCTTTGTGAGAGACCCTATTGGACGTCGTATCAATTGGGGGGACAATCCCAGCCGACGCAAACAGCTCTCTGTATTATATGTTGCAGCCCTAAGTTAGAGATGACCGCGTTTTCCGTTGTCCACTATTAATGCCTTGTGAGACTTTTGTTGCTTTTGAGAATTAAGGATTCAGAAAAGATACTGTGTGTCCTCAACTTTGGCTAACAGTTAAAAACTGTTTTTTTCTGCTTGTATTTAAACATTCAGTGTCAAGTTCAGTGATCACTACAGCTAACTTGCCAATCTGAGCTGGTGAAGAAAACGTGTAAGGCTTGCATTTTACTTGCAAGTCAATGTTAATGATAAATGTTGATTGAATACAGGTCAACATATCACTCAAAGCATGATGTTCTGTGAAAAGTATAGAATAAATTAATAATACGTTGAGTTGACAAATCTGAATGCCTGGAAAAGGAACATTGTGAGCAATAAATGTCATATATGGAACATAAAAATTTCAAAAATCTCATCTTTGTACGATTAAACACAAAACGCTACAGCAGTTCTCTGTGTATTCTCCCAATGCAGTTACACTCACCTGCCACAGGGGGCAGACCTCAGTGACCATGTCATGAAATACACCCCACTCATAATACCATATTCGTACTTTCTTGTGTGAATAGTTTATTTGGTACTGCCTTGCAACATAGTAATAATTGCATGGGGTATACTAGTTTATGAATGGGTTATGCATTATCTCTCAGGTTTATGAATGGATTATGCATTATCGAATGGGTTATACATTATCTCTCAGGGTTTATGAATGGGTTATACATTATCTCTCAGGGTTTATGAATGGGTTATACATTATCTCTCAGGGTTTATGAATGGGTTATGCATTATCTCTCAGGTTTATGAATGGGTTATACATTATCTCTCAGGCGTTATGTATGGGTTATGAATTGTCTTTCAGGAAGAGGACAAGCCCGTCCTGCACGTCTTCAGCCCGGTGACGGGGGAGACGCTGTCCCTGATGGGGACGGTGTTCCTCCTGACCGCCTCCGGCTCCGCGCTGAGGTCCCTGGTGTCCCGCCGGAGCGGCCTCCCAGTCGGGGCGTTTCGGCTGTCCACCCCGGGCGGCCTGGAGCTCTACGACTGCACCCGGCTGGACGAGTACGGCGTCGAAGTGGGTGCGTTCCCGCGCTCCGTGCGGCTTGTGTCGCATTGAAGGTTTCTGACTTCGAGGGTGCTGGGTGGCTCATCCAGTGTGTAAACCGCATAAGCGAAAGGGCAGCACACAAGCTATGATAAATGTTTCTTAATGTTTTTTTTTGTTAATGCTGGTTAGTCTTTTGGCTGAGGGGTTGTTTTTTATTGGTCTAGTTCTGGTTCTGCAAATATATTGAACCTTTATCTGTAAGTATTTTTAAATCTGTTTTTGACTGAAAACAGGCCAGGGAAATTCTGAAGCCCTAATCCTAATCTTGCTTGCCACGTGTGGAGAAATTTGACATAAATTTGGCATAAATGCTTGTAAAACTCTTGAGAAAAGCCAAAAGTATTGCAATAGTGGGCCACATTTGTGCCCACCCCCCGGCCCCCACCACCCCTCGGGGCTCACAGTTGATCATCCCTGCTGTAATGTGTGTTCCCAGGGGCCACTCTTCGCCTGGACACCTGGGACGGGTGGACAGAGCTCCTGAGGGGGGCCCTTCTGGGCCACAAGCGCACTGTCCAGCGCTATCTGTCCGAGGAGGAGCCTGTGATGAGGTCTGTTCCTGCAGTGAAAAACTGGCCATAATTTTAATATTGGCCAAATATATATATATATATGTATTGTGAAGTATTGCAATATATTTCAGGATACTTTCTATTCCATTACCATAAGGGTCAAGTGTTTCCATTTCCATACTTGTACTTCACAGTAAGAATTGCAGTACAAATCAGTTCAAGCTTCTAGCGCTAGGCTAATAGAGTGAAAAGAAGCTTGTATGGCTACAGTGGATGGATATGCTCCATGCCTATGGGAGACTGTCAGGATTTTGGGTGAGGGGGTAAACATGCCCCCCTGTGTCGGTGTCGCAGGTTCCAGCAGAGGGTGGCCCTGTACGTGGCGGCCTTTTTCGGGCACCTGGACCTGGCGAGCTGGCTGCTGCGCAAGGGGGTGCGGGCGGAGGAGCCGGTCGGGGTGCACCCTCACCGGATGTGGTGCCGGGACACGGACCACCCCGAAACCGGCAAGTGCCCCGTCCACGCGGCCGTGGAGGCCGGCCAGCTGCACATCCTGAAGTCGTTCGTGGGCAGCAGCGTGCTGAACCTGTCCTGCCGGGACCCGGCGGGCCTCACGCCGCTGCGGATGGCGCTCCGGGGCGGCCGCCGCGACTGCGTGCGCTACCTGGTCGCCAAGCTCTGGTCCGCCGTCTCCTTCCCGGGCCTGGCGCTCACCATGGGCGTCTACATCCAGGTCAAGCGCTGGGCCTGCAGGGCCCAGAGGAGGGCCTGCCGGTGGAGCCAGAGCCAGAGCCAGAGGCAGAGGGCGCCCTCCAGGGCCAGGGTCGGCGACACCGTCCTGGTCGACGGCTTCACCGTCCCGGAAATGACCTCGAAGCCCTGGAGCAAGGCCGCCAGGGCCGGGGCCGGGGCGCGGCTCAGAGGTCGCCTCCTCCCTGCTCTGATGGCGGTGCGCGACCCGAACCGCCGCTGCTCCCAGCCTCCCCCGGGTCCGGCTACCCAGAACGCACCGGGCCGGCTGCCCCGTTTGCGTCCCGACGCGCCGGTTGGCCGTGGGCGCGAGGGGAGCGGCGCGGGGGACGGACCGGGGGAGGCGCGGGAAGTGCGTTCGGCTGAGGGCAGGGATCAGAACAGGAACACCTGGCGGAGCAAGGTTCCGCTTCCCGCCGTCAGCCGAGACACCAACCCGCGGCCTCGGTTCATCTACGCCTCGCCGAACTCCTCCCTCATCCTCTCCTCCTCCCTCGACTCCTTCACCAAGCACAGCGGCCGGACCACGCGAGAGAACGCCATCTACTGTTTGGCCCTGGCAAGGTGAGTCATCTGAAAGCCACATATTCAGTACACTGGCATTTACTAAGGGCTGATTGCTTCCAAAAATCAGGTTTTACAGTCTGTAATTCAGTCCTCCAGCAGCTAGATGGCAGACAATCATACGGCCACCTGCTCAAGGCTACAGACCACTGGTGTAGACTGACATGACATTCCTCTGTTTCAGTGCCTTTACAGAGAAGCCCTGGCTTCATCAACTGGGGATGGCTCGGACCCTGGCCCAGAGAACCGTTCACAAGCTGCTGTAGCTCAGCCAGGCTGCTTGGATCCTCTGTTCCAAAACCTCTCCATCCCGCTCAGCTGTAACCATGGTGACCCAGTCAACACAAACATTTCCTATCCACTGAATGAGACTATGAAGATTCTCTTCAAACTTAGATTTCATTTGTTGACATTGTGACAAAGGCTTAGAGTAAAATGTGTTTTTTTTTGTTGTAGAATTTTGGCTGAGGTAATTTAAATTGTTTAGCCATTGGTCAGTATGAGGTACATATAGATATGCTTCAAATGTCCAGGCTCCATTGCTGTACTGCAGTATCAAGACACAAATTTGAAATTTAATTTGTGTTTTCTTTGTATGCCTTCATATTTCTATTTCAGTAATTATTTATTTTTATGTTTTAAGTGTGTGTATGCATTCATTATCTGCTTTATGCATTCATTATCTTTTTAAAAAATGTATGCATGCTCTTAAATTGGTGCAGTATAAGGAACATGTACATTACATTACATTACATTACAGGCATTTGGCAGACGCTCTTATCCAGAGCGACGTACAACAAAGTGTATGAACAAAACCAGGAACGAGTTTGTTGAAAACCCTAGAGGGAAGTACAGTTCCAAATGCAAGGAACGATTGTGTAGTTTAACTTGGACCCTGTAGGTTAATCTGACTAACACAACAAAAACAGTAACAAAGCAGTCTGTGCAAATAGAACAAGCAATAGCAATAGAGTAGGCACAAGTGAAATAGCTAAGTCAACTTTAGGATAAACAGCTTACCTAGCCACAACCCTAAGATTACATAGTCAATTAGGGACTACAGGGAGGTAGGGAGGGATGGGGAGAGGTGTAGCCTGAAGAGTACATTAACAGTCAAATCAGGTCTATCGCATATGCATGATACGCCTCCTTAAAACTATGCTTTTAAAAACCTGCGACTGAAGGCGGACAAAGGAAACCTATTGCCCCCAGTGCTTAGAAAACTGTTATGCGTTTGGAACACTGTGATGTGTTTAGAACACTAATTGTTTGGAACGCCGTAATGCGTTTGGAATGCCTTAATGTGTTTGGAACACTGTAATGTGTCTGGAATCTGCAGAAATGTGTCTGTGTGTGGTCCTGCTAGTGTACAGTAAGCCTCCTCCCCACCCCACCCCACCCCACACCCTCTCCCGTTCCCTCAGTGACATTGACAAAACACCCGTTCTCCATAGCTCCACCAGTCCCCATTAACTGGCCTTTTTACGACTTGTCTGTTTAGTTCATTGGTGTCTTCAGTGTTTACCAGACGTGTTCTTCTTTTTTCTTCTCTTCTGTTCTAAGGTCTTCTTTTTATTGCCTGACATTCTTTTTTTTTCTACTTTCCAGATGCCTGTTTCTAAATGTTGGCTTTTAGCAGTACCGGAAAAAGGCAGCTATTAATTGTAAATGATCAATTATATATTTTAACATTTTTATTTAAAATTCTTAATCTAATTTGCTGCTGAAAATTTGCATTTTTTTCTATGAAAAATTGAATGTTCTTGTGAATCAGTGTTTCTGCTCAGCAATCGAAAAACAAGAGCTCTGGAGTTCTTTTTAGTTTTTACTCGAAAGTAGGGCAGTCTGAGTGCTTTAAAACTGCCATACAACACCGAAAGTACAGTCTGCAAGGTGCTTTGGCTCAGTTGTGAAAACCTGGACAAGCAATAATGAAAAAAGAGCATTTCAAAGAACCCATATTTGGCAGCCTGTATTCCCAGACAATGCACTCTCTGTCTGGAATGTGCAAATGGATCCAGTGTTTCCAGACGCAACGCCTCTGCCAGGAGAACTTCAAGGAACACGGACGGCAAAGTCCCAGGTGTGTTTAGTCTAATAGACAACGCACAGTCTTAACGTTGGCAAAACATAAATCAGGCCGAGTTCTCACGTTCGTACACGTCGCCGAGTTAACACGTGATTCGCGCAGACGCTATTTTCATCATTCTCAAAAGAAAGTGGGGCTTGAGTGTCGCGGTGGACGTCTTTCTCTCGCGCCCACTGTTGGGCAGCTGCGGGTCTATCGGACCTTCAATCTCACCCGAGCCTCTCAACCTCGCGGGAATGGAATGTTTCTGCGCACTTACTCGTTCTAATCACGAGACGATAGAAAAACACGCGGAAAGTATTCCTGACATTCGAAAGTTTCAAGTGCATGATAGTGTGCGTTGTTATTTATTTATTTTTTAAACAACGAATACCATACCAAAGATGATGGAATTCCTTTTTGTTCCCTCGTGACTGAATTCTTACTGGAAAGGCCCACAGGTTGTACATCAGAAGGGAACACTAATGTTCAAGTAGGTGTGTAAATCTGTCACAGAGCATAAGAGAAAGCACCTCTTGCATTTTGATACGGCCACTTAGTCTACTTTCCTGGGGATTTATTTCAAACAGGCTGCTGTTTTTTGTCATATTTCTTTGTTAATTTTAAGATGCAATTAGACTTGCGCAACAGGTTGTAATTGTAAGATGACTGATTCATTTATAGACATCACCGCAAAACATTTAATATTGGGAGTTAAGAATCGCCCTCAGCTTGCAAATCACGAAAATGACTGAGCCAATTACACAATTAAAATCAAATTATATTAAATGCGAGAAACAGTTGCTCAGCTAAAGTGTATAACTCGCATTGAGCCACACGATGGTAGTATATCACAGAAAGTCAAGAATCGTGCGGAACCACATTTTGGTAGTTCTTGTTTCAGTCGGATTTTGAGGAAAGACAAAATTATCACGGTCATGTGATTTTTATGGACGCTACAGCTGCTGAATGTCGGGAGACCGTTCCGCAATAATTATTCTTCTTTTTTGATGTTCTTTGCTGAGTAATATGTTGTTAGTATTAACCGATGAGCATAAAGAGCACCTGGGATTTCTGCCCCAGGTGGACTCTGCAGGTAAATACTACCACCTTTAGCTGTGTTACCCCGGTTTTCGTTATGTTTTCAGTTCGGACCTAGCTAGCTCTGATGGCTGTATTTAGCAAGCAAACGGACAGTCACTTGGAATAACGATGACGGCGCTAACACAGTTAGCTAACTTCGTGTTTTAATCGATGAATATAGTTATGATAACGTTGTTGCAAGCCAGTTTGCTGGCTTTCAGCAATGACTTGTTGACGAGCTAGGCAAAAGCCGACCTGCTTAATTGTACTTTAGCTGACTGCACAGTGATGAACTAGTTAGGTAGCCAAGCTAGAGGACGTCACACATGACAACTGGCTTGCCTGCTAATAAGATTTTAGTTTTAATTATTGAAGGAAATAATCGGTGTTCCTTGTTTACAGTGGTGGGGGAATTCGGACGAATAGCGGTGGAATTTATGAAGAAAGGCTCGAACCCTAAAATCTACGAGGGGGCAGCGAGTGAGTAATTGTCTTTACTATCCATCGATTAACGTTTTCGTCCCTTGTTGTAATATTACTTTTTTGCTTATTATGTATTTGTTTTACATAATAAAGTAACTGATTCAACTGAGGCAGTGGCTTGTTTCCTTTGAGTCATTCTGGAAGTCAATTTGGCAAAATACCGAAGGCCTTGTGGTATTTTTATTGCAGGAAAGTTAAACGTGCCAGTTGAAACGGTTCAGCACGGTGTGGAGGGTCTGATGTACCTCCTCACGGAGAGCTCCAAACTCATGGTGAGTCGGTTCGCTGTCTCCACGTCGGCTGGGCTCGCATTCTCACACGTCAAACATAGTCTAAAATACCGTCTGCACAGGATCAGAAGCCTGGGAACATCTCCTAATAAAACCCAGGTTTCTTGCACAGTTGTGGTTCAATTCGGTTTAATTTCAAACAGTTCAGGGAATCAGATTATATGTAATTAATAGGAAAATCCCAATGAAACGATATGCATACTCCATAGTTAATGAATCGAACTTCAGTCACTTGACTATCGATTGAGATGAACTGGAATTGCCCCCCCCCCCCCAACCTTGATTGTAAAGAATTGTCATGAAGTCCAAATGGACAGGAAGGCTGCAGGATCTTCTGGATGCTGGTAGATTTTGTCACTTAACTTGCTTCGTTTAAGTCTGTGATCAGCTAAAGGGTCCCCACACGCCTTGTTTCCAGAGCCTATATAGGTTGAAAGTAAACCACAGAAACGGACAGACTCTGCTGCTCTCCAGGGTGCGAGTTTGACAGCCGAGCAGTTAGCGTGTGTGTGTTTGTGTGTGCGTGATGGGTGTGTGTGTGTGTGTGGGGGGGGAGGTGGGTGGGGGGTCGGGGGGGGTTACAGCGTCCCGGTTCTGATCTTCGGGGTGGTCGCATGGTCACAGCGTCCCGGTTCTGATCTCCGTGGCCGTTCCCTCCAGATCTCTGAGGTGGACTTCCAGGACTCGGTGCTGGTGCTGGGCTTCACCGAGGAGCTGAACGACCTGCTGCTCCAGCTCTACCTGGACAACCGCAGGGTGATCCGGAACATTCTCCAGGAGCTGGCCCCCTCCCTGCCCCACTACCACAACCTGGAGTGGAGGCTGGACGTGCAGGTATTCACCAATCGACACCCTGAGCCGAACCAGAGGAGGATGGGTTTCCCCCTTGAGCCTGGTTCCTTCCGAGGTCTCTTCCCATCTGCCACAGGGAGTTTTTCCTCGCCACTGCTGCCTTAGGCTTGCTCCTGTCGGGGTTTAGGTCAGGATTGTCTGTAAAGCGTATTGTGACAACTGCTGTAAAATACGCTACACAAATAAAATTTGATGATTTTGATTGGTACGCAGCGGGGGAAAAATCCATTTATTTAAAATGGAGGATTTCCTTATTTCAAGCAGTGGAGAGTCGTGTTCCCGCAGGGCCGATCCCTTTCTGGTTTTTGTGCCAACTTCTGCTCTCAGTTGTTTGACCCCTGACCCCGCTCGTATTTGCGATGTAAACATTTTCGCTGCGTTTTACGGATAAGTTCACAAATGAAGCTGAAGACTATCGTTGTGTCTTTTTCTGTATGAAATACATTACTGTTTCCTAGTCTGTTTGAATTGGCGTCGGCTTATACAGGTTATTAGCTGGCTGAGTCAGGGTAATCGGTGGAAACAGATACCGTTGGAAACAGAAGCTGATACAGCCTCCAGTAAATGGGCTCTCCTGCTCTGGTTTACTGAGACACTGACCCGAATGCAGTCGTTGCCTTGCCCTTGTGTTCTCTGGCAAATTTATAGGACATTGATTGCCCTTTGATGGGAGGATTTGCATTGCGGCTTTTGACTTCAGTCTGTCCTGCAGCAGGATTGGTAGACTGCGCAGTGTTCTGCCTCAGTTCCTCTGGTCATGTGACGCCTTGCTGACAGGAAAACAAATTCTCGTAATTCTGAAGCCTCGATGCCACAGCGTGTAGGAAATGTAACGGACAGTAATGAGCACTTCCTGTCGACAAATGACCCCCCATGACTCAGGCCTGAAACTCGTTCTTTCATAGCACCCGTAGTAGTCTGTTTCATTCATAGTAGGGTGTTTACAGGAAGGCGTTCTTCAAAATGTGTTCCTTAACCCTTTAAGGTGTGAGATCACAAATGTGTGACTAGAATGTTTTTAACTGGATGTAACAATCACTACTGGTTGTAGTGAAAGCGATGGATGGATCATTGAAAGCGATGGAGTTCTAGAGCAGGACTTAGAATGTTGAAATGTTGAATGCGGGTGACCTCACAATGCCTCCCCCTATGTGACCTCACAATCCCTTCCCGTGTGTGACCTCACAGTGCCTCCCCCAGTGTGACCTCACAATGACGCCTCATGTGACCTCACAATGCCTTTTTCCCCCAGTGTGACCTCACAATGCCTCCAACCCCCCCCCCCCCCCCCCCCCCCCCAATGTGTACCTTGCAGCTGGCCAGCCGCGCCCTGCGGCAGCAGGTGAAGCCGGTGGTGACCCTGAAGCTGCACCTGGAGACGGAGGGGACGCAGAGCGCGCGCGTGCTGCAGACGGACCCCGCCACCCTGCTGCACGTCATCCGGGAGCTGGAGCGCGCGCTGGCCGAGGTCAAGACCAACCACTGCCGCAGGATCCTGCGCAACATCAAGTAGCGCCGCGCGGCTAACGGCTAACGGCTACTGCCCCGCGTCAGGGACGGGAGGAGGCGGGGAGAACGGGCAGCTTTCACTTAATCTGAACACCGAGGCACTTCAGACGACACCACTCTACTGCTCTTAGCGAAAGAAATGCATTAAACTGTTTTTTTTTTGTTTGTTGTTTTTTTGTGTTTTTTTGTGTTTTTTTTTTGGCTATGGGTCAGAAGAATCGTACATTGCGTAGCCGAACTGGACATCGCCTGCCTTTTTTATTCCGGTCGAAAGGCAGTTATTGCCGGTTCCTTAGTTAACGTGGCGAAGATGGCCGTCACAAGCCACGCCTGTTTCCAGGAAAAGGACACAGGATTGTGCAGCCTGGTCTTTAAAATGACGTGTTGGGTTGAGCGTTCATTTGGGCTTTTGTTCCATTACCTTGAAACGGTTGTCCTGTCTCTGCACTGCCACTAAACTGAGTGAGATGATGATGATGATGATTAGGATGATAATGATGATGTCACTCGTAGTGAGTGTGATGATTGGCTAAAGGTTAGTTGCGCTTCAAAAACACTTTAGGTACCCTGCAAACTTTGTGTACATGTACGTAAAACCACAATGGAAGGCACCCGTGGAACACATACTCTCATTAAAGTTGGGTGAGCCCATTCCAGGAAGTAAAAGCGATGCTTTCAGCAGTCCGAGACAGGAAGGAAACAGAAGTACAGGAGAAAGACATAACCGGTTCTGATCATGTGACATCTAATCTGTTAGTATTATTGGGCATCTAATGTGAGTTTGAGGTTGTGCTGTCAAATGAACCTGGCAAATGCCGTCATGCATGTGGTGTCATTGCCACTGTCGCTGGTTGCCATCGCAGGGTAGAACTCCCCAGATCGGATCGCTTTGCGAATGGCAGGTCGTAACTGCAGCAAAATTAATTATTACAAGAGTCGTGAGGATCTTCTCCGCACCTGTGATGCCCCAATAACTGGCGGCTTCATTCAGGTGAAGAGTTATGAACTTTAGCCTGTGGTTTTGAAGCCGATGCTTCAAATAATCGTTAAATTTGAAGCGGCTTTCTGGTATATTTCGGGTGCCTTTCCAGCGCTTCAGTGTGTACAAATCTGTGTTGTGTGAAAGGGTGCAGTTTTGTTAACTCCTTGTTTGGATGAGACGGTGTTCTATCTGGAGTTCTACTGCACCATGGTAATGTGTCACAGAGGTGCAACCTAATTAGTCTTATAGCCTTTATAAAATGTACTGCTCATACGACTTATGAATTGATTTCATATGCGTGTCTGCTGTTTGTGCTCTGTGTAAAGCTGGGTTTTTGTGATGTGCAGAGAACTTTAACGTGGGGGCATCTGTTTGCTCCTGTAAATTTAGTGCAGATTTTCCTTAGAGGGACACTGATCCCAAATTCCACATTGTGGTATTTTGATTCCTTCGTTTTTTGAGCGATTATGCTTTAAAGGACTAGTTTGTTTTAACTGGTGTTTTTGATTGCTTTGTTGGCAGACGGATCAATGTACCATCAGAAAAAGTGTATTTTTAGCCGCAAATAGTTGAAGGACTTTGTGGGACCAATTGTGAATAGATGGGAAAGGAAGGGGGTGATGGTGGAGGGGGTGCACTACCAGAAAATTGTTCTGTATTGTAAGTCATTTCTTCATTGGCTGTTGGCTGTTGAAGCTGGAAGATGTCCCTTGCCCACGAGCCTGAGGATTCCAGCCACAGCCAATCAGAGACGGAGTTCTGCACATGCTCAGATACCAGGGTTCCGCACCCTGTGAATGCATTGTTTGTAATGTGTCACAGTTCAACATCATTGCCTTTTTGATTTTTTTTAAATTCTTTTTTTAAATTTTTTTTTAATGTATGCATGCCTTGCAGTAAGAGATGTTATGTTATTGGATTTTAGATTATTACATAGCTAAAACCGTTAGCATAGCTATTTTCTTATTGCTTTACCTGAATGAAAAATCAGATGCTTGAATTTTACATCTATAAGTTTTTATAAAGTGAGATCTCATAATATATGTTTTGTTGTCTGGTTTGTTGGAAGAAAAAAAGTTGTTTCTGGATGTCATTTATTGAATTTGCTATAACCAGTTTCTCCTAATGCATAGTCTCCATTATGATACATTGCTTAATTCTTCTCTCAAGGCATATGCAGATATAAAAGTGTTTGTCCTTTAATATCAGTTGAAAATAATTTGTCTTGTAAGGTATTATTTAATTACTTAAGTAGAGTGTGAAATTATCTTCTCACAGTCGGAGTTTACATGCTGTGTTTTCTTTCAAGTAGATACTGTGAGACGCCTGTTCTTTCATATTTTGACCGTAAGGGGGCAGCACTCTCGTTTCCACAATTTCTGTCTTGTCTGCTAAAATTCCTGGGCTGGGTGTGCATTGCTGAAGTTCAAGGTACCCACGGCATCTTTTCACTCCACTGTGAGTTCTCAGACAGCCTTTGAAGACTAAACTGATCAGTAAATTAGTGTCGACGTTATGCATTAAATATTAGCCGTACTGTGTTGTTTCAAGCAGAAAGTCAACAAATCCTCCGTCTTGGTGCGCTGTGTTCAGACCTGGCCTGTTCCTTCAAAGGGTTTTGTGATGTACTATTTTTAATCCATCCTCAAGCTGTGTGAAATATTTACTTGGTGAAGGTAATAATTAAACCTTTTGGTGCGTTTCACGCGCTGGTGCGGCAGACTGTTACTTATCGGTGTTTATTCTTTAGTTTCACTTGCTTTTAAATATTATTGCCGTCCTACTCCTTACCCGCCACGGTGAAATGAAACCCGTGCGTTTGGATAAGAGGTCAACGGCACAAAGCCTTAAACATCTGTAAGGGAAATTAGGGGTGAATGTGCTTACGGGGGCAAAATCACGTGCCAGCCACCTGCGGACCGGGCCGTGCTGGGGGAGGGCGGCGGCGTCGGCGGCAAAACCGTCGTGTAGATCCGTTTGAGTCCAGATTCACACTGGAGTGTCGTGTTATCCTGTCGGTGTGTGGTCAGCCCGTCTGACACAGGTGCATCCTGGGACGTAATCCGGGGCCTGGCGCAGTTCCCGGGCCGGCGTCGGCGCGCGCTAACAGTACCCATTGTGCTCGGCCGGCTCGCAACGACAACGCGCAGTCCACGAATGTTTCCCCCGCTGCTAAATATAGCCGCTGGAGCGAGGATAAAACGCATTAGAAACAAACGGTCTCAGAAAAATGTCGTTTTAAAAAGCTGCTTAGATTTCACGACGACTGCAACTTTTTTGTGTGGTTATTTTCCCTTGATAATCTGGAAAGGGGAGGTTTTTGGTGGATAATAGAAACCAAATTTGTGTTATTTCATTACATTTACATTACATTACAGGCATTTAGCAGTCGCTCTTATCCAGAGCGACTTACACAACTTTTTACATTGTATCCATTTATACAGCTGGATATATACTGAAGCAATTTCGGTGAAGTACCTTGAAGGGTACAACGAGTGTCCTACCTACCCGGGAATCGAACCTGCGACCTTTTGGTTATAAGCCCAGTTCCTTACCCACTGTGCGACACTTGGAAGCATAAAGCCGTATTGTACGCTTGTAGCTCACTGCTATTATGCCCATTATTAATTACTTCTGGTTGATTTAGTGCAGAAGCAGTAAAATCTCCGTGGTTATTCCTGTTTTCATCGTTATAAGGTGCGGCTTTGACGGACAAGCGCTGGAAGTAAAAGCAGAATCCTGCCAAGCCTGTTTATAATCCTTTCTGTAAAGTGCAACTGATTTCTGCACACGATCTGACAGTCAACCCACGCGTGCATGTATGTGCTTGTGTGCGAATGCGGGGGTGTACGCATGCGTGCGTTCGTGTGTGCGTATGCATTTGTGTACATGTCTGTGTTGGTATGTGTGTATGTTGGTGTGTGCGTGTGTATTTCTGTACATGTCTGCGTTGGTGTGTGTGTATTTGTGTACATGTATATGTTGGTGTGCATGCGTGTGTGTGCCTGTGTCTGGATGGTAAGGAGTATGTCTCTAATAATGGGGTGGGGTGAATGAAAGCACAGTCACAGGGGTTCGGGGCTATGAGGGGTGACATTGGGGGGCTTGTAACAATGCGCGGGGGGGGGGGGGGGGGGGGGGGGGGGGGGGGGGGGGGGGGGGGGGGGGGGGGTGCTGCTTGGTGACAGTGGGGGCTTGTGGCAGGAAGGGGAGGAGTCTCTGGTGACGGATGGGTCTCTCTGACAGCCTTCAGCTGGACCGGGGTCAACTGTTCCCAGAGACAGTTGGACATCGTCGTGGAGCCTCGCTCGGTGAAGTAGCTGTGTTTGTGTGTGTGTGTGTGTGTGTGTGTGTGTGCACGCACGTGCGCGTTATGTGTGTCCTGTAAACTGAGACCACGAACCCGCCTCCTCCATGTATGAAGCTGTACATGGGCCTCCTTTCAGCAAGAACACGTCCCAACTCATAAATTCAGTAGCACCTCAGTCATTTCAATAGCACCTAAAGGTGACAGGTTTGATTCCCAGGTAGGACACTGCCGTTGTACCCTTGAGCAAGGTACTTAACCTGCATTGCTTCAGTATCTATATCCAGCTGTATAAATGGATGTAATATAAATGATATGTAAAAGTCGTGTAAGTCGCTCTGAATAAGAGCGTCTGCTAAATGCCTGTAATGTAATGGTCAGCACCTCCTTGATTTTTTTTACAAGGGACAGCTACACTGTCTCTGTAGCCTTTCGGTCCCCCATGTTCCCACTCATAGGTGCCATGGAAACCATCTTTGGCTTCAACTCTGTTTCCCATTGGACTGGATTCAACCGGCAGCCACCTTTAGATTTGATTTGCGGAGAAATGCAAATATTAATTTTTTTTTTACTGTCACTGTTGCTGATTGTTGAATTTTCTTAATTTGCATTTTTGTAGGAAATACATTTGCATTTATTTGCAACTCACAGTTAAGGGTTGAGTGTTGATTGACTCCAGGCATTTAGGTGATTGTTTTTACCTTTAATTTAACCAGCTTTCTCAACAGTTTTTTTTTTTTTTGCCATGATAATCTGGGGAATCAATGTGTTGGCCAATCAGGGTGTGGGGAGGGGAAACCAATGTTGTGGGAGTTTGGCCAGGAGATCAGGGGAAACCCACATTCCTTCAAAAAACCAAAAACAAACAAAAAAAAAAAAAACTGTCATGGGATCTTGACCAAAGTGAGTCAGGACCCTGGTTTAATGGGAAATCATTTTTAAATAATTGTGCTGTCCTGCATTCCTGTATTCTACAGTGTGGCTTCACCGTGGGTTGAACGATTAATTAACATACAGCTGCTGATGAATCACCCGGCCAAAAAAAAAAAAAGAAGAAGAAGAAAAAATTCCACAACAGTCGTTACATAAATCAGAATTAAAGCAGTTAAACGTAGAAAAACAACAATTTTATTGTACAATACTGTACAAGTTTGAGTTTGGTTTGAGCAATACAGCACACACTAATGTGGCTCATCTTTGCACTAAGCGCAAAAGACTTGATATTAGCTAGATTATGTCCAATGAGCTCACCTGTAAATGACAGCCACAGTGTGATACAGAATGTATCATTTTTGACCTTTGACCCTTGACCCCACATCTGTACCTATCACCTTCTTCACACAAAGAGTGACCTTTAACCTGCTGTGTCCTTGGTCCACCCAACACCAATTAAAGAGGAAGATAGCGCATGAACAGATATGAACAATCAGTAAAGGGGTTTAATCTATTAATGATAGTCTTCTCTTGAGCACATTGAACCCGTGAATATAAACATTTTCTCCAAAACACTTGTATGCTGTTTTAAACCATGGTTTACCACCCTGAATTAACCCTAAATTAAAACCACTACACTCAGTATTTACAGTGATCTGCAAAATGACATTTAGTTGAAACCAAAATTGGCATCTATGCATGCTCGAAAAACAAGCCACTTACTTTCATATACATGGTCTTACAAAAAAATTAACATAGCATAAATTACGAAAATCAAAATCGACAAAATCTGCATGGGAATTACCATCTGAAGGAAGCATCAAGCCCGCTTTTAAGACAATAGTAGCAAAGCCAATAAAAAGTCACCATGACTTCTTACACAGCTGTAATTGTTAATCTAAATTGGAGGAAGACCGGAGCACCGCCGACAAATCTACAGTCAAATTAAGATGTCAACACTGAAACGTTACGGAATTAGAACGCTTCACTCGGCAGAAAGTATGTTTCTTGGGACTAATAACTTGTGCTGTACAGGAGTTCTCAAGCTTCTAGCCACGAAATAGCTCAAGCTAAATCAGTTTACGTTGAACGAACATGGTAGCGCATTCTTCTCACAGTGGTGGTGATTTACAATGATAATTTAAAACATAGTTTACAGGTCTTTGTGCCATTTAGGTCCTTAATGTTTAAAAAGTTTTCAATCTTTTGAACGGCTACGCTAAAAAACAAAAACAAAAAAAAAAAAACAACAACAAGTAGGCTACCTCCGGTCTAACGCGTCATGAATAATTAATGAGCGAGTGCTGACACGGTCGGTGCAGAAAAGTTGAGTTTACAAACTTCAGGACTGCGAAGGGATCAGTGTCAGTAGGTCTAGAAGACGCGCCGACTTATTGAAGAAAGTTTGAACTTTCAATCAACTATTCCCATGAAGGGAAGACGTATGGTGTTTCTGTATTTTCAATAATAATTGAAGAACAGAATAGTACTTAGGCTATAATCGCGAAGTAGCCCACAGGAAAAAAAAGGGCACAGGACGTTTTGGAAGTGGAGGTTGGCGTTTTTGATCAGCTTCGTACCTTTTTTGGGGGGTCTTCAAATTTTCTCAACATTTTCTCAACCTTTTCCAAACAAGAAAATGAGTAACAACCAGCTACAGCCTATGCCCGGACAGCAAGTTATTCACGTCGCGCAGGACCTCGACACCGATCTCGAGGCGTTGTTTAATTCGGTCATGAGCCCAAAACCGAGTTCTTGGAGGAACAAACTTCTCCCGGAGTCATTTTTCAAAGAGCCAGATTCGGGATCGCATTCCCGACAGTCGAGCACGGACTCCGGGAGCCACCCGCCCAGGCTAACCGTGCAACACGTCCGGTCGCATTCCTCTCCCGCTTCGCTGCAGCTTGGAACCGGAGCCAATGTGGCTCCAAGCCCGGCTCACCACGCGCATCTCCGGCAACAGTCTTTCGACGTCGTCGAGGACTTGCCTCTACCTCCGGGATGGGAGATGGCGTTTACTTCCACGGGCCAGAGATACTTTCTAAAGTAAGTGATTCGAAGGGGGGAAAAGTTTCTGTTGACTTGGTTCACCACTTTATAAACACAGCGGATTCACAGCACGCTGTTTTGGTACGAAGGGATTATGTCCTGTTAGGTAAAATTTGAAGTCACACCAGTATCAGTGGCTGATATGTACATATTACAAGTTGTGGAGTAGCCTGTAAACTGTAAACGAGCGGAATTGAAATATGCGCTCCAATCTCGGCTGCGCATAAACCATCAGACCAACTGACAGCTGAGTCCTGTAAATAGTACTGCAGCTAAGCATTGCATTGATTTGAAAAAACTTGACGTTTATATTATTAAAACATTATAGGAAATTTCACATATTCACAGGCAACATTTTGTTTTGTTGCACTGTCTAAACACCGCCGGATGGTTTGACCCAAAATCCTCACCGTGATAAAAGTAGCCTAATGTTACAAAGTACTTTTAATTTTTTTTTTTAAATGCAAGCCAGATTCAGCTCGCGCTTGATTTATTATTCCAAACTGGGGTAACTTCAGCGAGTCGATTCAGAGAACAATGGCCTTCGAACGGAGCCTGATAGACGAGCGACCCCTTCGAGCGGTATGAACTCTGATGGAGTGCGCCGTTATTGTGGCTGTGTTGGACCCCTGTCAGCCAAAATCCATTGTCCAAAATACCCCTTATTCTCCACTTTAATCCCCTACGCTCCACCATCTCACATCCCGCTACGCGTAAGAACCGTATCAGTGTGTGTGTGTGTGTGTGTGTGTGTGTGTGTGTGTGTGTGTTTTGACTCGTTTTCTGTACACTTTGGTTAACCTGTGGATTGGTATCTCTTACTGCTGCCATGCTGAGGTAATTGAAAGTTCACCTCGAGGTGGTTTGCATAAATGACTTCTTGGATGCTTAGCGCCCCTAAGAAGTTCCTTCGTTTGTTAAGATTCAAAGAGGCCAAATAATAATTCTTATTGAGCCGTGACGTTTCTAAATACACTGAGCTCTGCACGGAGTAGCCCCAGCATTAGAGAAGTATTTCTAAGCTTTGGTACCATTTTATGACTTTTCCCTCTGTTTACTGGTATTTCCATCAGCGAACTAGCCAATCAGGGGCCCTGAAACTGCGTTGTCATAATGCCTTTGGCTGTAAAGCAGGGCTGGGCTCCCAGGCAGGCGATGACTGGTGGCGGAAGTGAACAGGTGCTAAATCTCAAGGTGCTCTGACAGGAAGTGGGTGATGATGCAAGCAAGGGTGTGACCTCACAGCTCGTTTCCGTGGCGATAAGCTCATGCACCTACATGCTTCTCCCCCACCCCCCCCCCTCACCGTGATAAGCAGGCAGGTAGGTGTCCCAGCCAGGCCGGGCCAGTGTCTTGCGCATATTCCCAGCGTTAGTTTCGTAGACGGCTTTAGCGCGGACGGCCGGGTTGACTGGCCCTCTTTTGAGGAACGAGATCGTTGGGCAGATTTCGGGAACGGGGCCCCTGGGGCCCCTCAGGAATGATCCGGTTTGAGGTGAGATGTGAACGAGACCGCGCTCACCTCCACTGGCCGGCGTTCGTTTGGGGCCCCGTGGTCGTTGTGCGTTTTGGGTAGGATCACCCCCCCCCACCCCCCCACCCCGCGCACACCCCAGGCAACAGTGGGCGTCCGCGCCTCTCTCCTGGGACGACTCGCATCCGCATGAATGGAATGGTAACGGTTACTGCTACCGCCTCCTGTTTTGGGTTTTTATCAGCTCAGGTCTGCATACGCACCCGCAGAGGCAGCACAGCCCTTTGGTACACTGCAGAGATGTGTCCGCCTGGCCCCCTCACTCAAAATGGTCCGGCTTCCTCCTGTGAATCCACAGGCCTTACGTTACAAACGCTGCTGTTGATCAGAGGTGAAAATTAATAGGGACAGAAGTATGGGACGGAGTGTGGCACAGTGGGTAAGGAACTGCGCTTGTAACCGAAAGGTCGTAGGTTCGATTCCCGGGTAAGGACACTGCCGTTGTACCCTTGAGCAAGGTACTTAACCTGCATTGCTTCAGTATATATCCAGCTGTATAAATGGATACAATGTAAATGCTGTGTAAAAGTTGTGTAAGTCGCTCTGGATAAGAGCGTCTGCTAAATGCCTGTAATGTAATGTAATGTAATGAGCCAATGCCTTTTGTGACACGGACAGTCGCCGGGAGTCTTTCGGCCAATCGCGAAACGCTATGCTAATTAGACGGCGTGTTCCACGGTCCTGTGCTTTATTTAGTGACACGGCGACTGTATTTTTTTCTTCTCTCTCTCTCAGCCAACCCGAATTCTGGGAAATTGTCTGGTTGGATGTCTGAAGCTTTTTGATCTAAATAATCCTTATAAGGGTTCTTTGAAGAAACATTCCAACTGGACACTTTGCGAGTGTACGCGCTGTTCCTTTTTCAAATAGGCCTAATCATTAGCCTTTTTTTTTTTAAATTTATAACCTAGAAAAGAAAAAGACCTGTCTGCTCTGAGATTTGAAGTAGGTCTGTGTGCCAAAAGAAAATTAAATCTAGGATGAATTGCTGATATTTTTTTCTCTAAATGTCCCGTCGTTGGTAGCCAGGCCGCTAATCGAGAGCTTGCGGTGTTTATTAGCATCAGAAGGAGAGTGTTTAAGAGGCTGTGTGTTAGGAGGACTGCGAGCTGAGAGATCGGGCTGGTCTTTGGGGGAGGGGGGGGGTTCTGGGAACTGCAGGAGTCTGCCTCTGCACATCGCCCGGGGGGGGGTGCACCGAGCGCCTCTCTCCTCTAGTCCTCGGGGGGGGGGAAACGTGTCGGGTCCTGCCGCGAATCCGCCGTTTGGCAACAGCCGAAACAGAGCCGGGAGCCGCCGCTGGCCCCACCCTGCAATTAAGCAGTCAGGGGCAACAAAGACCGACTGTCTGGGGGCAATTACCCTCCTCTTCTCTTATCAGCTCAAGTGCTTCTCGCTTCTCCTTTAACCCCCCTGTCTGTTCCCGGGGGGTGATGGTGGTGGGGGTTCGGGGGGGGGGGGTGGGGGGTGTCATCCCCTCTATGACCCTCCCCACATTCTCCACCTTCTCCCCACTCTCTCTCCCTGATGTCTCCCAACTCTTGCTCTCCCACCGTCCCACCACCTGTGCCCTTGATCCCCTCCCCTCTACCCTCCTCCAGCTGATCTCACCAGAGATCATCCCCTTCATCGCCCACCTGATTAACTCCTCCCTGACTTCTGGCACCTTCCCGTCATCTTTCAAAAGAGCCCACATCACCCCCATTCTGAAGAAACCAACACTGGACCCCTGCCTCACCCAGAACTACAGACCGGTATCCCTTCTTCCATTCCTATCTAAAACTCTCGAACGTGCTGCGTCCAACCAACTTTCCTCTTTTCTTTCTAAACATAACCTCCAAGACCCTCAGCAGTCTGGTTTCAGACCCGGTCACTCGACGGAGACTGCCCTGCTCTCCGTCACTGAGTCTCTCCACGCAGCACACGCAGCATCCCGTTCATCTGTCCTAATTCTTCTTGACCTCTCAGCTGCCTTCGACACCGTTGACCATCCTACATTTCTGTCTTCCCTGACAGAATTGGGAATTTGCGGACCAGCCCTCAACTGGATTGCGTCCTATCTCTCCGGCCGCTCCTTCCAGGTTGCCTGGGCCGGTGCAGTATCAGCTCCTCGTCCCCTCACAACTGGGGTCCCTCAGGGCTCTGTCCTTGGTCCCCTCCTCTTTTCTCTGTATACTAGGTCCCTTGGCCCTGTTATTGCCGCCCATGGCATGTCATATCATCTCTATGCAGATGATATTCAACTTTTCTACTCTTTCTCTCCCACAGACACTCAGGTCTCCGATCGCATATCCGCCTGCCTGAGTGACATCCAGAGCTGGATGACCAAACACCAGCTCAAGCTCAACACAAGCAAAACGGAACTTCTCCATATTCCTTCTCTTACCTCTCCCACTTCTCATCTGCCCATTTCTTTAGGAGTCACTCCCCTACACCCTTCGCAGAGTGCCCGAAATCTTGGAGTTGTGCTGGACAACAGGCTGGCACTCTCTGAGAATATCGCGGCAACCACCCGGTCGTGCAGGTTCATCCTGTACAATATCCGCAGAATAAGACCACTCCTCACCAATTATTCCACACAGCTCCTGGTCCAGGCCATGATACTGTCACGTCTGGACTACTGCAACTCCCTCCTGGCTGGCCTCCCAGCATCAGCCACCAGACCCCTTCAGCTCATCCAGAATGCAGCAGCACGTCTGGTTTACAACCTCCCTCGTGACTCCCACGTCACTCCCCTCCTCATCTCCCTCCACTGGCTACCAGTGCAAGCTCGCATCCGGTTTAAGACACTGGTGCTTGCTTTCCAAGCAGTCAAGGGGTCAGCTCCTGGTTATCTGCAGAAGATGATCAGACCCTACAAGCCGGCCAGATCGCTCCGATCGGCTACTACAGGGCGGCTGATTCCTCCCCCTACACGAGCAGCAACAAGGTCTCGACTCTTTGCAGTTCTGGCCCCACGATGGTGGAACGATCTTCCAGTGGAGGTCAGAACAGCAGAGTGTCTGAGCACCTTCAAACGGAAACTCAAGACGCACCTCTTCTCTGTATACCTCTCTCCTCTTCCCTAAACCCTCTCCCATAACTATAAAAAAAAAAAAAAAAAAAAAAAAAAAAAAATGTTTTGGTTCAGACTATCTTGTTTCTCCTTACTGTATGCTACTATAGTAAAGGCTTTTTATCTACATTTTATTCAATGGACTTAAGTGGACTTGATCCTGAGTTTGGTTACACTGTTGTAAGTCGCTCTGGATAAGAGCGTCAGCTAAATGCCTATAATGTAATGTAATGTAATGTAATGGGTGTAGGGGTGTCCACCTGGGTGAGCACGTCAGGGCTTTCCTGTGTGTGCGCTTTCTCAAACGGACACCTGTGGATCCCGTGTCCTCAGGGTCGTCGGCATCCTGTGGTGGGGCGGGGGGGGGGGGGGGGTGTTGGGGGGGGGTGGTCTGGTGGATGGCGACCTTGCCCATGTGGCGTGCTTTTCCAACTTCCTCTCTTTTTAAAATGTCAGGTGGGCCGGGCGGGGGGGGGGTTCATTTCCTCTGTTTTTTTTGAAAAACTACGGCGGTGCTCGGAAAAGCCACCGGTGACGCGGTTCTATTGTAGCCTCTCCAGGATGTCAGCGCAAGGTCCCCGCCCCCCCCCCCCCCCCCCATCCAGCTGGGGTTCTGAGAGAGCCTCTCCCCCCATCCCCCCACCCCCTACCTCTGGTCTGTATCAGGATGGATCCCCCCCCCCCTGCCCCCCGCCCCCCCTTTTCCATGTCTGGAAACCTCTCTGGGCATCCCCTCTGCTTCCTGATATACCAGTGGGCCGGTGGCTTTGACGTTCAGGAAGGGAACCTGTGAAACCCCCCCCCCCCCCCCCCCCCCCCCGCCTCACCCTCACCCTCCCCTCAACTCTTTTTTTAACCAGCCTTGAAGAGTCACCGGTTTATTAAGTCCCCTGATGCCCCCCCTCTCCCCCACCACATCCCCCCCCCCCGCCCCTTCGATAAAATAAAGCTTCAAGTGGGAAGCTTTGTTCTCTCTGGCCTTCTGGGGTCTGGAGAGCGACAGGACCGCTGCAGAGGCTGCTGGGAAATGGAGAAAGGTCAGTGTGGCGTGAGCTGGATTGGGGCGCTTTCTGCGGAGGATATGCACAGCTTGTCCTGGCACGCCGGAGTTTAGGGGGGGTGAGGGGGGGGTGGGGAGGTGGAGGAGGGTAAGAAAGCCTGAAGCAGTGTTTTAACAGTGCTCTGCTCAACAGCTGCCCCTTACATTACCCTGAAGCTGCCCCTTACAGTACCCTGAAGCTGCCCCTTACATTACCCTGAAGCTGCCCCTAACATTACCCTGAAGCTGCCCCTTACAGTACCCTGAAGCTGCTCCTTACAGTACCCTGAAGCTGCTCCTTACAGTACCCTGAAGCTGCTCCTTACAGTACCCTGAAGCTGCCCCTAACAGTACCCTGAAGCTGCTCCTTACAGTACCCTGAAGCTGCCCCTAACATTACCCTGAAGCTGCCCCTTACAGTACCCTGAAGCTGCCCCTAACATTACCCTGAAGCTGCCCCTAACAGTACCCTGAAGCTGCCCCTTACATTACGCTGAAGCTGCCCCTTACATTACGCTGAAGCTGCCCCTTACAGTACCCTGAAGCTGCCCCTAACATTATCCTGAAGCTGCCCCTAACAGTACCCTGAAGCTGCCCCTTACAGTACCCTGAAGCTGCCCCTAACATTATCCTGAAGCTGCCCCTAACAGTACCCTGAAGCTGCTCCTTACAGTACCCTGAAGCTGCCCCTTACAGTACCCTGAAGCTGCCCCTTACAGTACCCTGAAGCTGCTCCTTACAGTACCCTGAAGCTGCCCCTAACATTACCCTGAAGCTGCCCCTTACAGTACCCTGAAGCTGCTGCTTGCCCACACAATGCTGAAGGAAGCTGTTTTGGGGGCCCTGGGGCATTTTGAGTATTGTGCAAGCTGTGGCAGTTTGTGAACCCGCGCAGAAGTTTAGACGCCCTCACCGCGGTTTCCGCCACCCGCTGTGATCCCCTCGTTGTCGTTGAAAACGCGAACGCGGCCTCAGTTGTGCGAGGGGGTGGTCCGGGGAGGGGTGGGGGGTGGGAGGGACTGCGGAGAGCCCGTGCGTGTCGGCCATCTTTGTTTTCCGCGGCTGGGACTGTTTGGGCAGCGTCTCTTCACCAGCTCTCTCTCTCCGTAGCGCCGCACGGCACCGCAGAACGGTTCGCCAGCCACGGCGGTAACCGGCCCGTCTCACCCGTGCTTCGGTAGAGCTCGTTAAACCTTAACGAGCCCCGACTTAACGAACCTGTGAACCACTCAGTCCCGCCGCTGAACCGGATTGGTCTCAGCTGAGCCGGCCGGTGGAGAGAGCGCACGCACCTGGGCTGCATTGGCCAATCAGCCCAGGTGCTTGAAGGTGCTTAATGTACATTACATTACCATTTAGCAGACGCTCTCATCCAGAATGACTTGCAGAACTTCTTAACACATGCATCCGTTTATACAGCTGGATATTATGCAGGTTAAGTGCCTTTCTCAAGGCAGCGTTAGTTTACCAGCCAGTTCCTTTAACCATTATACTGCACCGCGGTTTTAATATAGTATTTTTTGTCATGTGTAACTCAATCTCATGCTTCTCTCATGACTGACCAGTGGGTTTCCTGCCTGCAGACCCAGTGTATTAGAGAGCAATCAGTCACGCTCCTGCCACACTGTTGAGTCACTGGCATTTTCAGATCTGTGTAACATTAATGTTCAGCAGGGTAGCTGAGAATTACATTACAGGCATTTAGCAGACGCTCTTATCCAGAGCGACTTACACAACTTTTTACACAGCATTTACATTACATCCATTTATACAGCTGGATATATGTACTGAAGCAATGCAGGTTAAGTACCTTGCTCAAGGGTACAACGGCAGTGCCCCATCGGGGAATTGAACCTGTGACCCCCTATAGTACTACACTGCCGCCCGAAGTTGTAAATCAGTTGTGTATTGGCAGAAATAAGTGGCGTTTCCTGTTTACAACGCGCGTCTGTCACCTTGGTAAGAACGGCAGAGGGTCATATTGAGTATTTACTCTGAGGCTTCGCCTTTGAAGTGCGAAGCGGAGCCCGCGGCCGCAAGCGGAAGCCGCTAACCGCAGGCCCGGCGTCGATGGCGCCCGGCGCTTGTGTGAGCGATGGTGACATCATCGCCGGCGGAGCCTTGGGCTCACAGCGGCTTGCTCGGGGGGGGGGGGGGGGCCTTAATTTAATTTCAGTCCGAGCGCAGACGGATGCAATTACACCCCCCTGCCCCCCCCCCACCCCATGAAAAGAATCGGGGGGGGGGGTGGATTGCTCCCTTTTTGAAGTTGCGCGTCTTTGATTTATATCCAGACCGCGCGATGGGGGGATGGGGCGTTCTGGGGGCTGTGTAATCAACTGTGCAAGCTGTTTGGTTGACCGTGTCTGTAGCAGAATAGACCTACAGGGTCTTCTGTTAGGGCTCCGCCCCTCTGTTAGAGCTCTACCCCTCTGTTTGGGCTCCACCCCTCTGTTAGAGCTCCACCCCTCTGTTAGGGCTCCACCCCTCTTTTAGAGCTCCACCCCTCTGTTAGGGCTCCTCCCCTCTGTTAGGGCTCCGCCCCTCTTTTAGAGCTCCGCCCCTCTGTTAGGGCTCCACCCCTCTTTTAGAGCTCCACCCCTCTGTTAGGGCTCCTCCCCTCTGTTAGGGCTCCGTCCCTCTTTTAGAGCTCCGCCCTTCTGTTAGGGCTCCACCCCTCTGTTTGGGCTCTACCCCTCTGTTAGGGCTCCACCCCTCTGTTAGAGCTTTGCCCCTCTGTTTGGGCTACACCCCTGTGTTTGGGCTCCGCCCCCTCGTTCGCTGAAGCCGTTAGCTGATGTCATTCAGGTTTAGGTTTCACGGGGGGGGGGGGGGGGGGGCACCAGGCTGCGACATATCACACCGCTTGGCCGGCCCTGGCGGGGTGCGCGTGCCACTGTGGACGTGCAGTTTGTTTTGGAATCGGCTAGCCGCGCCCGCCCCCCCCCCCGCTGCCCCCCCCCCCCCCCCCCCACACTGAGATAATGATGTTTTTCTGCAGGCCTGGAGCTTGAACACAGCCTATGCCAGAGTGATTTCTCAAACACGGACACGGGGGGGACGGGGGGGGCTGGCTGGGAGGTGGGGGGAGTGGTTGGGGGGGCGGGGGGGGGGGGGGGGGGGGGGGGGGGGGGGGGGGGGGGGTTGTTGGAGAAATTCCACCACCCAAGGGGAAAAACAACTGCCTCAGCTGCCTCATAGTACAATCTCACAGAGGCCTATCAGCGGAACAGCCAAAACAGATGTGTTTGTCAAGATGGCAGCCAGTCTGGATTTCTCTCTCTCTCTTTTTCTCCCTTTCCCCCTCTCTCTCCCTCCCACTCTCTCCCTCCCTCCCTGTCCCTCTCTCTTTCTCTCTCTCCCTCTCTTTTTTTTTTTCTCTCTCTCTTTTTCTGGACAGAAGACTAGAGATTTTTACGGGATCTGGAGCACCACTGTAGACCTCTGGACTGGTCCTAGCAGGCAGGGTTTCAGCCACTTCCTGTCCCAAACACTGGCGTTTTTATATTTTCTTTCTTGGAGAAGCGTGAAGAGGGGGAAAAAACCAAAGAAAGAAAAAAAAAAAAAAAAACCCCGGCGCTGTTTGGCGAGACCGTCCGCAGCCCCCCCCCCCCCCCCCGCCCCCTCCTGGCGATGGAGGCTCTTAGCGAGACAACAGCGTCTTTGTGGCGGGAGTGGGGAGCGTGCTCCTCTCCGGGGCATAGCGTGACTCGCGGATATAAATCGTATGGAAGCAATTAAACTCGAAGGAAATGTCATGTGGGCTGAATTTTAAAAAACGACGGGGGTTTTTTTTTTTGGTTTTTTTTTGGGCGGCCTACGAGCTCTTTTAGGCCCAAATGGGAAGTTGACGGCAGTTGCTATCTGAGGTCTGGGGGGCAGGGGCAGGAGGGGGGGGGGTGTCAGGTCCTGAACCCTAAAAATATTTAGGCCTTCTTGTTTCTTAAACTGCTGCACAAAGTCCTTAATGAGCACACTGACCCCCAAGTGCTGTTTTTGAGAGAGCCTCCCTCTCCAGACCAGAGGCAGCGCTTCTGTGCTGTAATTTGGAAAAGTGTGAAAGGTTTTTTTTTTTTTTTCCCCAGCTCAGTGTTTAGCATTAAACATTAAAGGACAAAGAGTGTTGTCCTTTTTCTTTTGCTTCATAATTATGGCTTAATAAATGTGGAATGTAGAGTTTTTGTTGAGGACTTCAGACTGTGCTCGACGAGCCCGAGAGGAGGGGGGGGGGGGGGGTTAGGGTTTGGTTGGGGGGTGGGGTGGTGGGGACTGGGTGGTGGGCGGTGGGCAGTGGGGGGGGGGGGGGCAGCATGCTCAAACTCTTATTCACGTCTCCAGCTCAGGGTGATTATTTTGCCCTGATTTACTGAAGACGTCCGTTCTGGGCGGGACAGGCTGGAGCGCATTAATCAGGGGGCCAGTTACTGCAGGATTGGATGGAGGGAGGGAGAGGGAGGGAGAGAGAGAGTGTAAGAGACAGAGAGAGAGAGAGAGAGAGAGAGAGAGAGGTATGTTACCTTTGAGGATGCCCCTTCGCTTCGACTCCACACAGTAAATACCCTACAGCACACATTGACAGTTAAATGTAAGCTATGTAATTGCCTTGGACGAGGGCATCCCTTAACGTTACATTATGTAATCCCCTTCAGTCTGAACAACCTACAGTACAGTCTCCAGCAGTGTGCTATTTATATATATATATACCATACAGCGGATTGGGTTCTATTCGCTACATACGCTGCTGAGTTGAATGTGTTCTTCCTTTAAGTCAGGGGTGTCCAGTCGTATCCGTAAAAAAGGCCTGGTGTGGGTGCAGGGTGTTGTTTTGACCCCAGCACTACGACACCTGATTGATCTAATTAACTGATCGTGTTCATAAAGACCTTGATGAGTAGAATCGGGTGTTGTATTTCTGGGCTAAAACGAAACCCTGCACCCACACCGGCCCTTTTCCGATAAGATTGGACAGCTCTGCTTTACGTGCTGGAGGGGGGGGGGGCGGGGCCATAGCCTACATGGAGAGGTGATTGGGCGGTGCCGTAGCCTACAGGGAGGACAGTCAGAGGTGATTGGGTGGGGCTGTAGCCTACAGGGAGGACAGGGAGATGTGATTGGGCAGGGCTGTAGCTTATAGGGAGGACAGGGAGAGGTGATTGGGCGGGGTCGTAGCCTACAGGGAGGACAGTCAGAGGTGATTGGGTGGGGCTGTAGCCTACAGGGAGGACAGGGAGATGTGATTGGGCAGGGCTGTAGCCTACAGGGAGGACAGGGCGATGTGATTGGGCGGGGTCGTAGCCTACAGGGAGGACAGGGAGAGGTGATTGGGCGGGGTCGTAGCCTACAGGGAGGACAGGGAGAGGTGATTGGGCGGGGTCGTAGCCTACAGGGAGGACAGGGAGAGGTGATTGGGCGGTGTCGTAGCCTGCAGGGAGGACAGGGAGAGGTGATTGGGCAGGGCTGTAGCCTATAGGGAGGACAGGGAGAGGTGATTGGGCAGGGCTGTAGCCTATAGGGAGGACAGGGAGAGGTGATTCGGCAGGGCTGTAGCCTACAGGGAGGACAGGGAGAGGTGACTGGGCAGGGCTGTAGCCTACAGGGAGGTCAGGGAGAGGTGACTGGGCAGGGCTGTAGCCTATAGGGAGGACAGGGAGAGGTGATTGGGCGGGGCCGTGTTTTCTGGTTACAGACCGTGGTGTCGATGCTGAGGTTGGCGGTCCGTAGCGGCGCTGACCCAGAGAGTCTCCCGGGTGGCTGACGGAAGGTTCCGGGAGCAGCCTCCCCCCTGCGCTCCACCCCCCCGGTCCCTCTTCCCCCACACACACGAGACATTCAATACGTAGAAACAGGCTGTTATTTATGGTGTCCGGCTGCCAGACAGCACAGGCTCGCCAGAACCCCCCCAGTTTGACCCCTGACCTTTGCAGGCCGTAAATAACAGCCTCACCAGTGATCTCTGAGGGCCGCATCTGGCACCCGGGTCCCCTGGTCACCCACTACTGTCTCACGAGTACAGCCATTTTATTTCCCCATTTACCATTTAGGGCCGTCTCTCCCCAACCCCCCCCCCCCCCCCCCCCCCCCGCCCCCCTCCTCATTTAAGGCGGGGTTTACCGGAAAACCCATTAGAGTCAGAAAGATGAAGTGTGCTACTGTATTTATTTATTTTTTTTAAATGACCAGCGGCAGTGAAGTCAACCGGGAACTGGAAGAGGAGCGTTCCAAAATAAACAATAATAAATAACGAAACTAAATTTTTTTTTAAAGCGGAGCTTCTTCTTGTCCACTGTTGAGAGAGCGGCCGGTCCTTGTTTGGCACCGGCTCTGAGGCGTTCCCGAGGCCGGTCAGCGGCCAGGCGAGGCGTCTGACAGTACGCCGTCCGTTTATTATTATACGTGTTTTTTTTTTTGTTTGGTTTTTTTTTATACCGCGGGTCTGTTGCTGTGTGACGCCGTGTTTTACGGTGTTTAAATAAAGGAGCCGGTTTCTGGCCGCGCTACCGGGCTCTATCGGGCTCTATCGGGCTCTATCGGGCTCTATCGGGCTCTATCGGGCTCTATCGGGCTCTATCGGGCTCTATCGGGCTCTATCGGGCTCTATCGGGCTCTATCGGGCTCTATCGGGCTCTATCGGGCTCTATCGGGCTCTATCGGGCTCTATCGGGCTCTATCGGGCTCTATCGGGCGCTAGCACGTGCAGCCGGTGACCTCGCGCCGACATCCCTTACGGGAAGGCGGCTCAGCCGCGAGGCCTTTAGCGGAGCGGACGGGAGGTTTCCCCCGGCGACGCGGCTCGGCTCGGCTCGGCTCGGCTCGGCTCGGCTCGGCTCGGCTCGGCTCGGCTCGGCTCGGCTCGGCTCGGCTCGGCGCGGCTCTGCTCTGCGTTCTCGCTCGCCTCGCCGACAGTCTGAGCGCTTTATGTGGAGGCCGCCGCCAAGAAAGAAAGAACAAAGAAATAAAACCAGGTCTGTGCTTCGCGTCTGTGCGTAGTGGCTAGCTGGCTAGCTAGCTGTGCCCCGGTTCTCTTCTGGGTTCAGAGCTACGCCCGTTTTGGCCAGTTTGTCTGTTTTGGCGAGTAAGCGGAGGTTTCGCGTTCGCCTTAGAGCTTCGAGAAATACTTGAGAATTTGGGGCACCTTCCGCGCGCGGGGGGCTGGTTTCCAGGGGTCCTGCGTTGTTTCGCTTTTTTGACGTACCGAACCTCCTTCAGCCTGGCGTGTGCTCCCAAGTGCAGCAGCAGGCGAACAAACTGCAAATCTTTCTGGGGTGGGGTTATTGTTTTTGTGTTTTTTTTGTTGGGGGGGGGGGTGGTTTTGTTCAAAGCACGGTGGTCCTACTTCTTCACCCCCCACAACCCCCCCATGTTGTCTTTGGCTTGTTGTAGTAGCGTAGCAGGGGCGTATTTTCGTTTTCGTCGGGGTGTTTTTCTGCAAGCGACAAACGAAAGGCCCGTGCCAGAGTTAGCGTGTGGTGGCGGCCGCCGTGGCGGTGGTGGCGCGCGGCGCTGTTTTCTGTAGCCCGGCGGGGTTTTTCCATGCCCCCCCCCCCCCCGGCCCCCCCGCCACCCCCCAGCCCCCCCGCCTTTGAATAAGCAGTTGAAAGGGATGGCTCAGTCTCAGGATATGGAACCGGCCGTTTCCTTTTGTTTGCGTGGATAATGGCTGCAGGGACGTGTCGGGCTGGCTTTTGGGATTTTTGCTAAAGCAGAGGAAAAAAAAAATAAAACAATAAACATGACTCACAGACTTCAAAAGGCGCGTGCAGGCCAGGGGAGAAAAATACTGGACCAAAAAAAAAACAGGATGGAGCAATGGCTTACCTCACTAACCCCCCCCCCCCCCTCCACCTCCACCAATTCTCTAACGAATATCCTGAAGGTCAGTGTCACTAAATTGTAGGTGCAGATCCGAGGTCTGCTCAGCCTCGCAAGTGGGGAAAAAGTACAAACTGCAAATCAGTTATCCAAAGCGTTTAAATCACAGTCAAGCTTGTCTTCATTACTCCAGAGAGAATTAAAAACTTTTTTTTTTTTGCGTAGACTGGTTCAGTAAAACAGACGGCAGGGTTGTTCCCTGTTGTGTGAGAAAGGCTAATGTGGATGCAGTTTTTATGCAGCACGTCTGATTGACGACCATGATTAGTTTGTTTGATTAGGTGAGTCGGGGCAGGTGTTCTAGGCTTCTGAAAACAGCATTTGAACTAGCAGTACAGGCCCCCGCTCACGTGTGACATTACCCAGCAGGCCGTGCTGCGCTCTCAGATCTGAGCGCAGACCGACGTGTTCAGGGGAGAGAGAAGGAAAGAAATATCACTCGCAAGTCGAGAATTATCTGTCAGCCGAAGTCGTGGCAGCCGCACTGTGGACAGAATTTGTAGTTACTGGGAAAAAAAAAGAAAAAAAAAAGTTTGGCATTCCACAGCAGCGGTGCGCTGCATAACTCTGAAAGAGTGACACCGCGTTTGTTTGCTGCGAGAAAAAAAAGCGTGTGTATTGTAAAAAAAAATATATATATAGGCTATGTATCAGGCTGGTGAAGGAAAGCGTTTGAGATATCGGCGCTTGTGAATTTTTCAGATAGCGTTCCGAGCGCTCGGGCATTGGCATAGCTTGTCTGCTGTTTGCTCTTTTGTTTGTAAAAAAACTCCAGAAACTGCTTTCAGGAAGGGGAGGGGGGGGACGGTGGTAAACACGGCTCGTCACTAAAGTTGTGAGGTAAGTTAAAAAACATGGTGGACAGGCAGAAAGTTGCGTACGTTTGGACTCAAGACTTTGTTTAATTTCTGACGGAACTGGCCAGGCTCACGCGGCGGCCCCTGAAAGTAGCCGGTTTGCTGGTGTTTGAGACGAATCGTCTCCAGATGAGCAGTTTGATAGACCATGTCTGGGAAGAGCGTTGAGAATTACAGATCCTCACATCTCTCTCCATCTCTCTCTCTCTCTCTCTCTCTCTCCCTCTCTCCATCTCTCTCTCATCTTTCTGACAGACTCATTAACCCCAGCTCTCACTCCATATTCCCCCATACAGGCACACACACACACACACACACACGCGCGCGCACACACACACACAAGCCCTCTTAGCCACACACACACACACAAGCGCCCTCTCGCACACAAACACAAGCGCCCTCTCGCACACACACACACACACACACGCACGCGCACGCTGTCTCCCTATTGATGCCCTGTGGAATGTGAGCAGTAGTTATGTGGGTGTATTGTTTCCCTGCAGAGAGAGCGGGGGGGGGGGGGGGTCTCTGCCTCCGCGGGGGTCCTGTAGCGCCGGCGTTTCATTGGCCGCTGTGCCGCGCGGCCCGGTTCACGCCGGAGTCGCGCCGCGTGACGTACGGCTCTCTCGTTGACCTCCGGGCCCCTCGTCAGGGGGCCACAGCCTCCGCACACGGCCCCTACAGCAGCCAAATTCCTCCCGTCGGCATGATGTCATGATACAATCACTGCGGCACTATGGGTGTCTGACAAGGAAACCCCCCCCTCCCCCCACGCCACAGCCATTAGAGGGCAGGGGAGCCGGGTAGTGTGATTGACAGGTCTTTCAGCCAATGAGACGTTAGGGGGACACATAGCTGCTGTCTCCGAGACAACGGCCTCTGTTCACTGGCGGGCCGAGTGTGTGACATCATAACATTGTCGCGTGATTGGAACAGATCACTCACTGCTCTCGCTCTTAGTTCCGCTGGTCCTTCACCTGGGCGGTGGTTGTGACCTTTGACCTACAACCTATGACCTGTGGGCTGTGATTGCCGGGTGCAGAAGTGTGGAAGTAAAACAGTGTGACTTCATAGCGAGGGACTGGCTCTGAGGGATACCTGTGCATTAAGAGATTCCAGACTCAGGTTACTGATGAATCCGCTGCCACTGACTAAAGCTCCTCCCTCCCCAGATGACAACTCAGCCAATCACGTGCTTCCCTGTGCGCCTACTTGGCCACAGGTTTCCATACCAGACTATAGGGCATGCAACCGCCCCCTCCCCATTCCCATGGAACAGCAACTCATCCCTTTAAGGTGTGAGGTCACAAATATGCAATTAGAATATTCTTGACTGAACATTCTAATGCTGATGTAACAATCCCTACTGGTTACTGCACGCAGTGGAGTTCTAGAACAGTGACATAAAATTCAGAAAAAAAACGCATACTCTTCACAGTGTTCCCAGGATGCACCTGACTGTCACTCTTGACGGCTTCCATAACAGGCAAGCCTTGCGCTGAGGCAGGCCCGTGTTGGGAGGGCGGAGAGGACAGTTTGGGCGGTGAATTGAGTGTCGTTTATGACTAACGACACGCAGAGCCAGTTTGAGGACTATCCTCAAAGACGGTTGTTTCTTTTTTGAAAAAGCTCAATGGAGAGCCGTAGCCTCTGGACAGGGCAACTGTCGCTAACGGCTATAACAGACAGAATGGAGCCCGGAGGCTAACGCTCAGCCGGGCTCCGCCCCGTTGAAACCGAAATATCCGGAATGCAGCGGGCGTGAGACGGAGCGCCGTCCCGTACAGCGGGGTGCGCTCCGCTCCCCTTTCCCATGCAGGACGGGGTCACAGTGAGCAGGACGTTAAGCTCATTTCCATCTGATTTTATACTGGTATATGATGGTGTGCACTGGTATATGATGGTATACACTGGTATGTGATAGTGTACACTGGTATATGTGATAGTGTACAGTGGTATACGATTGTGTACACTGGTATATGATAGTGTACTGTGGTATACGATTGTGTACACTGGTATATGATAATGTTCAGTGGTATATGGTGGTATACACTGGTATATGATAATGTACAGTGGTATATGATGGTATACACTGGTATATGATAATGTACAGTGGTATATGATAATGTACACTGGTCTATGATAGTGTACACTGGTCTATGATAGTGTACAGTGGTATATGATAATGTACAGTGGTATATGATGGTATTCACTGGTATATGATGGTATTCACTGGTATGTGATAGTGTACACTGGTATATGATAGTGTACAGTGGTATATGATGGTGTACACTGGTATATGATAGTGTACAGTGGTATATGATGGTATACACTGGTATATAATTGTGTACACTGGTATATGATAGTGTACACTGGTATATGATGGTATACACTGGTATAGGATAGTGTACAGTGGTATACGATAGTGTACAGTGGTATATGATTGTGTACAGTGGTATATGATTGTGTACACTGGTATATGATGTGGTACAGTGGTATATTGCCTGTAATTGTACATTGATTTGCATGTTAGGCGGTTAGAAGATACTCTTATAAAGGTACACAGCTTATATTCTCTCACATACAGTCTGTTTGTACAGCTGGATATTTACCGTGAACCACTGGGGTTAAGCACCTTGCTCCTCTTACCTCCCCCCACACAGAATCCTGATTGGTCACAAGAAGTGACTCACTGTTGATTTATTGGCCGGAGCTCATCCCTGGAACTTGGAGGCTGATTTATCTTGCATCGTTTAGCATTTACGTGTAGGCATTCACCAGATGCTCTTTTCCAGAGTGTCTAACATAGTGCTGTTCCTGGAGATCTACCATCCTGTAGGTTTTCACTCCAACCCTAACAAAATACACGTCCTTCAACGGCTAGAGCAAGGCTGCCCAGCCCTGTTCCTGGAGATCTACCATCCTGTAGGTTTTCACTCCAACCCTAACAAAACACACGTCCTTCAACAGCTAGAGCAAGGCTGCCCAGCCCTGTTCCTGGAGATCTACCGTCCTGTGGGTTTTCACTCCAAACCAAACAAAGCACACCTCATTCAACAGCTAGAGGTCTAGTTGCACTGCTAATTAGTAGAATCAGGTGTGCTAAATTTGGGTTGAAATGAAAACCTCCAGGATGATGGATCTCCAGGAACAGGGTTGGTTACTACTGGTCTAATTACTACCGTCTACAACTGCTGTCTTTGTTGTTTTTTTGGTTTGTGCATTAGCATGTTGTTGATGCATATTACTGGATATTTTTTTTAAAATAAATTCAGTTTATGCCCATTGCTCTGTGGGACAACAGCAGTGTTCCCACCTAGAATTTGAACCTGCTAACCTCTCTCCAGCTGGTTCTCTGACAGTAAATACTACACTGCCACCGCCCCCCATCGTACCCAGGGCCTGTGTCGGGTTCCAGTCCCTCTCTGGGGCCGATGGTGTGGGGGGGGGGGGGGGTAGGGTCACAGAGCAGCCAGCAGACACAAGCCCCCCGGTCCGGGATGGGCACAGCTCTCTCCCTCCTCTCCCTCTCCCTCCCTCCATCCGTCCGCTCTGCCAAAGCACATTTTCCACGGCGGGGGGAAAAGCGTTTTTCCGAAACCCTGGGCAAACGGGGAACGTCTGGCGGGCCTTCCGGCAGAAGGCCTGGATTCCGCTGAGCTACCCCGGGGCAGGCCAGTGCGTTTTCTGGGCTGGGGGGCCCCCGGGCGATGGGGGGGGAGAGGGGGTGGTGGGTCTGGGGGAGATTATTCTGGTTTTGTAATCTTTTTATTTTTTATTTTTATTTTTTTTACATGAGCTCCTGTCTAGAATAATTAAAATATTGCTGGACAGTGAAGGGACAGCCCTGCGTTGATAGGTGTTGTTTTTATGCCTACCCTGAGCAGGTTAGAGACAACCCTGTGTCCTGCTCTTTAAGTGCCCCACTCTCTGAACATATCTGACCTGCTTGCCCTCTGCTGCGTGTTACTGGAGGATTATCAAATGTTTTTGCTGTTTTAAGAGCGAGCGTTGTCCCGGTACAGTTCCCCCCCCCCCCCCCCACCCCCCCGATAATCGCAGTTAAACTTTAACTCCTCTGGACTCTCGCCTTTTCTCTCTCTCTCTCTCTCTCTCTCGCTCTCTTTCTTTCTTTTTTTTTTTTTTTTTTTGACTTCGCTCTCTTAAGTTAACGTCCCAACCAGGAATGTGTGACAGCTAATGCTCCGTCGTCATGGCTACATAGAAAATGCGGCTGCAGTCCTTGGCCCCCCTGCAGCACTATTGCATTCTTGTTTTGTCTTTAGCCCCCTGTCCCCCATGCCCATCACTGCCCCCCCCCCCCCCCCCCTAAAGTCCACCCTGCTGCTGCACGCACAGGTGTGACGTCCCTTGTATTGTCAAGCTAATCAACGTACTGACCTGGAATCTTGAGGTTATGAGAAATGGCCCTTTGGGTCCAGTCTCGTGCCAGCCACCGGACCTCCTCTCTGGTTTTTGGGGGGTGGGGGGCGGGGGCCGGGGGGCCCGGGGGGGGGCCCGGGGGCTGGGGGGTGCACGTGCGGCCCTGGAACTGCAGCGTTTGCACACGAGTTTGGCTCCCAGCTCCCCGTCGTGAGAAACTCTTTAGTCTGCGCTGAGATTAGATAACCCAGGCAATTAATCTCCCATTAGATTAGATTAAAGCTCCTGCAGCTTTCTGTCCATGTGCCTGTTTGTCTGTCTGTCTCTCACTCTCATTCTCACCCTCTCTTTTCCCCTAGCCCCCCCCAATATGAGAAATATGTTTAGGGTTCCAATGTGTAAATAAATGTAAATGTGTGTCTATGGTACACATACGGTACATTAATAATCCTGCTTTTTATCTGCAGCAAGAAACCCTTCCCTCTCTCTCTCTTTCTCACTCTCTCTCTCTCTCTCTCTCTCTCTCATTCTAATGTTCACTCTTCCTCTCTTTTCATCCCTCTCTCCTGAATAGCACATGGTGCATTTACAGGTGAGTTGGCGCAGGACCTTGTCCTCTCTCTCTCTCTCTGTGGGGTGTCCAGGCCGGTCAGCGTTTCGGCAGAGGGGGGGACCGGGCCGGGCCGGGCCGGGCTCTCTAACCCCCCCCGGGCTCAGAGTCAGTTCGGCCGCATTAGATCAGCCTAATCGCGTATGGCTGAACGATGCCGTTGTTTCTGTGACACGTTTTTCAAAATGGCCACGCGAACAAACCCTCGCGCTGAAGGTCAAAGTGATTTTTTTTTGCAATTTAATTTTAATGTGTGCGGGGAACACTGAGGTCTGTTTCGGGGGGGGGGGGGGGGGGGGGGGCAGGCCTCGATGCTTAGGGCTTACATTCCTGTGACATTGTTCAGACACGCAGAGGAGTGAAAGAGGCGGAGCTAAAACACCCCCCCCCCCCCCCCTCTCGCTGTCAACTTCCCAGCCTGTGGAAGATTCCACACCGCAGGGTTTGAAGTAACACCCGAGGGGTGTTTACAAACACTCATTTTCCCCGTCAAGTAGGTCAAGTAGCTCGAGTGAACTTTTCCACAGTGGTATAGATGTTTGACAGCTTGCAAAAAATGAAATGAAATGGAATTTTTAAAAAAAAAGGCTTTTTCTCAGAGCTGAAATATGCCCCCCCCAGTATTGGGCCGGCCCGTGAAGGTCCGAGTGAGATTCTCTGTTGGTGGTTGAGTGGGTGGACTGAGGCCTGGGGAGCCGGGTGGGGGGGGGTGGGGGGAAGCAGGGCCTGGGCCTGTGCCTGTGGCCACATGCTGATACAACCCCCCCCTCCCGGGGCAGCCCTCAAACTCCCTGGAGGATAAAGGAGGCCGGTCCGGCCCGTGTGCCAGGGCTAAAGTTAGCTTGTCCGCGGGACAGCTGCTGGCAAGTGCCGGCTCGCTTTTCTCCCGCCGTTTGTCCTGGCGGGTAACCGGAGGAGCCACCCATAGTGCTTTGCAACAGCTGAAGTCCGACCTGCGTGGGACTTATTCAACCCCTACCACACCCCCCCCCCCCCCGGCAAACTTATTTCTAAAAATATTTTTGGGATTGATTGCAAATGAAAAGCATGACTGACCAGTGCAGTGTGTGTACGGTCTCATTTTTATCTTGGTTGTTATTTTTGATCTGAGGTTGAAATGACCTTGTTCCTGTTCCTGTCTGCTTTTCTTGGGAAGGTGGGGGGGGGGGGGGGTTGGGGTAATGCCCTATCAGGGGTGCTTACATTAAAATTTAGGCATTTGGTGAATGTTCTTGTCGAGAGAAAATTGTAGATTACATTTTTACACGCAATCTGTCCACACAGCAGGACGCGTTACTGAAGTATTTCAGCCCTCGTACCTTGCTCCATGGGCACAGCAACAGTGCCCCCAGTTGGGAGTTAAACCTGCAACCTCTGATTTATGAGCCTCTAACCAGTGCAGTACACTCCCTGCAGAGAGGCTGACTGGTCGCACGGCTCACGCAAGTTACCTTAAGCACCGTATCGTTTAGAGTTGGGCGCCCGTTCCATTTTAACTCGCACAGAAATCGCACAGAAGTTGTCCGTGACCGTGAAATGCACTTCTTGTACATCGCTTTGGATAAAAGCGTCTGCCAAATAAATGTAATGTAATGTAGTGTAAAAGTCAAATGGATGAAATAGGTGATAAATACACATAATTTGCTACGGGGATGTATTATTATTTTTTCCCCAGCAAATTTAATTTCAGTCCATTTCCTGACGGGAACTGGATGGGCGCGGAATGGAGGCCTAACGAACTTTGGAGCCGTTCCCCTGGGCTTCGCGAGGTCCAGCTGACTGTCCTGATGCCGCGTACCCCAGCCCAGCGTCGGGGCTCCCCCCCGCCCCCCCCGCCCCCCCCCCCCCCCCCCCCCCCGCCCCCCCCCGCTAACGGAGTCGAGCGCCTCTGGCTCCGGATCTTCCAGCTGCTGGCCCCTGCGTGCGTAGCCGCGGTAACGGCGTGACTCCTGGCTGTCCGTGGGCGGGGCACTTGGATGCAGCGCGATGTAGTAAAATAGATTCCCTCAGAGGACCAGCCCTGCCCAAAACCTGCGGTATGGTCATGACACACAAAGAAGAGAAGAGGAAGTAGCTAAGACTCTCTCTCTCTCTCTCTCCCTCTCTCTCTCTCATCCCTGCTCTTAATTAGCAGAGTCGAGCAGCAGCGGGCCGATGACGTTCCACTCGCATGCCAGCACTGTAGTGTCCCGGATTGGGTTGGGTCCGGGTTGGGTCTGGTCTGGTCGGGTCGGTCCACAGAACACAGCTGCTTTGGAATCCGTTAAACCCTAACTGCGTGCAGGAAATGCCTCATACACCATCACCACGAATCCACAGATTCCTGAGGGGAGGCTAGGACAGTAGCCCCGCGCTCTACTTCTGGTGATTTCCCAGGATACATCAGAAGCTGTTGGGTTTCAGCAGCTCATACTCAGAATGTGTGAGGGCACCCTATGGACATGTGACCACCTCCACCAATCAAAACAGTGCTAGTGTTCCTGGGTCAGACCAGATAAAATGGCCAGACCTCCTGTGCTGGTGTTTCCACCTTTGTCAGACAGTACTGGAAAAAGTCAACATACTAGTCAATGCATTTACCATTGTGCGTATTTTTGGAGAGTAATTTTATGGAAGTTAACTTTTTCCAGTTCAGTTATGAAGGACCTTTGACCGAAAAATACAGCCCTGTCCCAGTGGAGACCATACGTTCTGCGTAACTCAGATGATTCCAGGTGCTGTTTTTTATAAACGGGGAAAATGGCTGCTTTCTTCCTGTTTTTCTCCACCTACCTCAGTCACCGCTTCCCTGGAAGTTTCTTTATCTTACGGACGCGAGCCCTCCAATCAGAAGGCTGGCCCTCCGGCGAAAGAGGAAACCCCACTGCACATCGCTCTCGGGCTCCAAAACAGACACGTACACCAGGCATCGCCCCTGGTTACCTCGTCTTTAGAAGAGCGCGAAGGGGGGATATCCAGCTCTGTCTTGATGTCTTGTTGACATCGCCATGGCTACCGACGGACTCGCATTCCCGGAGTTTTCCTGAGTGGGACCCAGAGCGCATATGAAAGGCGAAGCAAGGGGGGGGGGGGGCTTTGGGGGAGAGGGGAGGGGTGCACGGGAGGTGCTCCTTGAGTAGTTGTCTTAAGTGTCTCCATGCCGTGTAATTAAAGGCAAGGCAGGGCTCTGGAGGTTGTTATGGGGGGTGGGGGGGGGTGAGGGGGGGTCCTATAGCTGTCGACGGGACAGTGCGCTCAGACGGCTCCGCCCCATAGAACACCGATCTGGGGGCGCAGGCGGGGTCGAAAATTCCTTACTGCCCCAGCATGCATCTGGCACGGCGCCCATCTGCCACTGGTGCTGTATCACATTATCAGCATTCAAGGGACCATAGAAATGTGACCATAGATATGCTGTACATTAGCTTAGCGGGTGCTTATCCTGAGTGACCTGCAATGCTGGAGAACATCAGGAGTTCTGTGTGCAACAGTGACGATAGACCAGGCTAATAACAATACGCAGACCTCATCCTCTGTGCCTGCTGCTCATGCAGGGCAACTATGCCAATCCAGAACCACCACCACTCAATCTTAAATACGTACAGTAACACTACCAAGTAATCCTACCAATAAAATAACAATCACCAAAATGTCTCACTAGCCAGTATGCAGGAAAAACCAAAAAAAATCAATCTGAAGAAGCATGTTAGTCTTATATTCAGACTTAAAATCTTATTTCTGTTCTTTTTTTTGGCTGAATAAGACAATGCCATTACAAGACTAAAACACTTGTTGTGACACTTGTTTGCAGTGTGCTTGGGGGTTGGGAGGGGAGCTAAGATTCAGTCTGGTGAGGTTAGTTTTTGCATCAGTGCAAGGCATGCTGGGATGCATTTGGCTGAAGCTGGATGATTTTGGGTCAGTGCAATGCATGCTGGGATGCATTTGGCTGAACGTGGATATTTTTGGGTCAGCGCAAGGCATGCTGGGAAGTGTTGGGACGCGTGCGGAAGTTTGTGGGTGAGCGAATGGCGTTTGTGGGATGTGTCGGGACACGTGTGGATATGCTGGGATCGGTCCCGGACCGCCGGCCCAGCTGCCCCCTCGTCCCCGCCCTCCCACGGTATCTGCGCGGCCAGTTTTATTTTTGGCGGCCCGTCCCACATTCTTGGGATTATTGGGCCCACTCGGAAACAAAAACGCAAGACCCTGCACCCCTGCCCCAAACCCCGGATCCACAGATGTTCCTCTGCGCAACACTGTTACCAGTGCGGCTTCTTCATGTTTGTCTGCCCGAAACTGGTAATTTTTAAAGCACGGTGTTCGTGCGATCGACATCATCTCGAGTGGCTGCTGAACCGAGAAGCAGCAGCTCGGTAGGCCACTTTGTGTTCAGGCGTTTGGAAGGTGCTCTTCTGGTTTCCTTTTGCTGCTCCTGGGAAAATCCGTCAGACAGGTGCTTTGCCTGTTTAAGTGCGTGCTGGTCCTGCAGGAACTAGTAGTAGCTCTGTCGTAGTTCTCCCCTCATGGAGAGTAGTGTTCTTCACCACTGTAGTACTGCAACAGGAAGTTCTCCCCTCATGGAGGGTAGTGTTCTTCACCACTGTAGTACTGTAACAGGAAGATCTCCCCACATGGAGAGTAGTGTTCTTCACCACTGTAGTACTGTAACAGGAAGATCTCCCCACATGGAGAGTAGTGTTCTTCACCACTGTAGTACTGTAACAGGAAGTTCTCCCCTCATGGAGAGTAGTGTTCTTTACCACTGTAGCTCTCCAACAGGAAGTTTTCTGTGGTCCATCTTGCTGTGTTTGGAGTGGATTGGGGAGGGGGGCGGGCCTGCCAGTTCCCTCATCCCAAATGCACCCAGCCATTGTTCCTTAGCGTTTCCTCTGTAAACAGCACACCCCCCTCCCCCCACCCCCCCCGTCCCCACCCCCACCCCGGGAGGACTATAGGACCAACATGGCGGGAAAGAGATATCAGTTGGGGGGGGGGGGGTCTCTATGTAAACATTAAAGAAGGACACCTCAGTTTAACCTTATTTTTTCCTTTTGCTGTGGTATTTTATTAGGTTTGTTCAGATGAAATCAAACAAACAGACAAACAAAACATAGTAGAAATGCCTCCAAGCTGAGGTCTGGGGAATTTGAGTAAAGCCTGGGGCTCAATTTGGGGCAAGTCCCCCAGGTGCTGGACACCTGTCCGGGCTGGAGGTTGAGATTTCCAGGCCTCTGACCCCCAGAGTCAGCCTCTTGCCAGTAGGCCCTCATAAATCTCCAGACCCCCCCACCCCGCGCGCACACACACCCGCTAACACTGCTGGGCTGCATCTCTGTGGCATAAATCAGACACCCCCCCCAGCACATCTTTCACACAACAGGAGCCTCCCAAAGGTGCTGTCTTCAGTCAAGCTATACAGGTCTTGGCGGTACTGCCTCTCGGCCCGTTTGAGCTCTGCTTCCGCTTCTGTTCGATTGGCTGGGGCTGGCACTGTGGGGGAGGGGCCTTTCGCTTTGACTGACAGGTTGTTTCAGTTGGATTGGCCTCTCCCGATTGCGTAACAAGTTTTCTGATAAATGAAACTGAAAGTTATATTTTATGTTTCTATATGTTGACACATACACACGCATACACACTCACACACACATACGCACACACACACGTTTATCAATATATTTTTTATGTTAACAAAGCAAACCGCACTAAAACACACTATAAAAAAAGAACTACCCATGTTTTTTAATGAGCGAAAAAAGACCTACTTCTCATTAGGTCTCATTCCGCTGTTACGGTACGTTGTGCAATATCGAGGCTCAATTAGCTTATGGCCGCAGACCGAAGCCCCAAACCGGTTTCCTGCCCTGACGGGGCCCGCTCGGAGAGCACAGGAAGTGGCTAATCTCCTCCTCAGAGCGCGGTGAATAGGCCCTGGCGTGAGTCACGCTGCGTGTGCAGGGCCTTTGTGTGTGCGGTGACTCACGCACGCCTGATGTGTGTGTGTTGTGCTGATTCCTTTCCTTTTTTTTTTTTTTTTTTTGTGAGCGCGTTTGTATACAAACAGGCTGCTCCGTACAGCCAGAGAAACGTGTCTCGCGCGGGGCGGGGGGGGGGGGGGGGGGGGGGGGGGGGGGTGGGGGGGGGTCGGGGGGGTGTCCGTGCGTCACGTTGAGTCCGCAGACGCGTGAAAGAGGATCGGTCAGGCCGCCGGCCGTCCCAGCGGCTAAATGAATTGGACCAGGCAATTTAAACGGTCCTTTTACACGGCCCAAAGTCAGCATCCAGTGGTCTCCCCATTCTAAATGTTGCCGTCGTGAGATGGAGAAGTAAACCACCATGGAGAAGCGAAGGGTCGTTTCTCTATTGTAAGGGGCCCCACCGATAAAATAATATTTCATAATTTAATATAGTATAAACAAATTTCTGTTGTATACAAAAGAATCTCAAAATACAATCTCTAAAACCTCGATTGCTATACGTGGGGTCACTATAGCATGCTAGGGAACATTGACCCCAATCCCACAAGGCCTAGATTACAACACAAGGGTTATTTTCCGTTGCCACGGCAAATTGACCTCATATTAAAAATAAGTAAATGACTGCTGGGCATTTTCCTGTCACAATTCAAGGACCCTTGTTTCTGTGCTCTAGGAAATGCCATGCTTGTGTACATGACCGTGCATTCACATACATACTGTACATTTACCAATGAGAAATATTTTACATGGTCGTAGAATGTTGCACATTTTATAATTCTTTTGGTGGGGAGAGGGTCATTTCTATACTGGATAACTGTCCCTCAGATAAGCTTTCCATGGGGCCAGATTTCTACAGGACACCACAATAGTCTTAAACGTATGATACCTTACATGAAAAGCACATAAGGAATACTAGAAATGACTGCTATGAAAAAAGCAGTTAATTCTGTTTACATAACGCAAGGAATTATGGCACCATAAACATTTATCCTGCTTTCAATTCGAGATGGCAAACTGACCTTTGACCCTCCAGGTTGCGTGGAACCTTATCTGTGAAACGCCGATCTGGGAGGCGAACGTGTCGCCGAATGAGAACGTTTCTCATTGTCCCCTGTGTTTTAGGTGGCTGAGCAGGTCTCATAATCGGCTGTTTGTTCTGGAGCTCAGCGGGATTAGTATTAAAATGGTGGATTAGGGTTACAGTTGTGCTTTTTTTTTTTTTTTTTTTTGCCTGAAGTGAAATCCTACGGCACCCAAAAGGCTGTCTGAAGGCCTGAGATTTGAACCCCCAGCGACCGCATTCCTGCACTCCCCCCCCCCCTCGTCATACGAGATGTGCGGTGTGTGCTGGGTGGAAACCGCTCAGCTTCGATTCGTCAGTTAACCACTGAAACCGGGGCTGTGGAGGGAAGGGTAACCGAAAATTACCGTTTAATTTACAATCGATTGTGAAATATTGATTGTCTTCAGGCCGTAAATGTGCACGTGTCACTTGGGTGTGTGTCACAAGCACAAAAAAATCAAGCGCTTTTTTTTTTTACTCTCTGAACTGAGCTGGATAGCATCATAGCCACACAGTAAACACAGGTGTCACGAGCAGGAAACCCCAGGTGTGAACAGGTGAGTTGATCCCCTGGGGCGTCTGTCAGAGGGCGTAAGAGTCACGGGTGAGATGGAGCAGATACCGTTGTCGCGGTGACATCTCGCCGTCGTTTCCCGCCTCGTTCCGGTAGAGCCGGTTGGTTCGGAGCGCCTTGTTGTGAGCACTTCCTGTTCGTCCGGGGGTGGGAAGCGGGGGCGGAGGTGGGGGGAGAGGGGGTGGAGTTCATCAGCTCAGGACGTCTGCGAGGCGTCGTCCCAACCGCGTCTCCGTGACGACGGGTTTTTTCGGAGAGACCTGATGGAACCCCACGGAATGATCCGGAGCTTTTCCGTAACAGGTTTTACGGGGCGGAGCTCGGGAGATAAGTGGGAAGGAGGGAGAGAGGACGACAGGACAGGAGGGAAGTGGCGGAGGAATGGAGGGGAGGACAGGGGGAAAGGGGTGGAGGAGGACAGGAGGGAAGTGGTGGAGGAGTTTGTGTTTACTCTGTGTCTTCTGGCAGCTGCCCCCCCCCCCCCATCCCATCCATCTACTGCGGTCACATGGGGATGATGTCATCAATCGCTGAACCTCCACTGCCCCCCCCCCTTAACTTCAAACCACCGTCTTCCCAGCATGGAGGGGTCACAACTGTCATCTCCACAGGAGGGAGGGTGGGAAGGGTGGGGTGTGATCAGCGATCGATGACATCATCCCTCTGCGACCACAGCAGATGAGAGTAACCCAGGCAGGGTCGTAGCCCCGCCCCCGATGGTTCTGGACTGGTGTCCAGGTCCTGGTGTCTGCGCTGTGTGGACTACGCCCTTCTGTGTTGGCCTGTTCTTTCATTCCGTCTCTTTCTAATGGAATAAAATGGTTTAAAGACTGAGTGCACCATATCAAGTTTCACACAGTACTTTACTAAAAAAAACTGGGAAAAAACTTCTTAGATTTGGAATTAGGGGTGCTGTACCCACGTACCCACTGTACCCATGTACCCACTAGGGTAAGTTCACAAAAACAACTCATTAGTGAAAGGTCACTGCCTACAATTCCCAGCAGCCCTGGTGATAAGCTTTGCTTTGCTTGGTCTGTGTGATGGGAAGTACAGTCCTGCTGTGCAAAAGATAAATGTGATTGAGAGTACAGACAGAATGGAGAGCTGTGATTGGTAGCACAGACAGAATGGAGCATGGTGATTGGTAGTATCATCAGAATGGAGAGCTGTGATTGGTAGCACAGACAGAATGGAGCACGGTGATTGGTAGCACTGTCTGAATGGAGAGCTGTCAATGGTAGCACAGACAGAATGAAGCGCTGTGATTGGTAGCACTGACAGAACGGAGAGCTGTGATTGGTGGCACACACAGAATGGAGCACTGTGATTGGCAACACAGAGAGGAGAGAATGGAGGGTGGCGATATTATGGGCTCTGCTGAGTTCTTTTCCTCTGTTTGCCCTTTGCAGCCATGTCGAGAAGATCACCACCTGGCAGGACCCCCGCAAGACCTTGGCCATGAAGCAGATACACAGCCTCCACGGTCCTGCAGCCCCGACCGCCGTTCAGCAGCGGTCCATGGCTCTGTCACAGCCCAATCTCGGTGAGTACCTCCCCCCAAAACCTCACTCATCAACCCCATAACCCTACAGCACCATGAGCCTGACCAGGCCGCTCATAACCTTACAGCACTATGAGCCTGACCAGGCCGCTCATAACCTTACAGCACTATGAGCCTGACCAGGCCGCTCATAACCTTACAGCACTATGAGCCTGACCAGGCCGCTCATAACCTTACAGCACTATGAGCCTGACCAGGCCGCTCATAACCTTACAGCACTATGAGCCTGACCAGGCTGCTCATAACCCTACAGCACTATGAGCCTGACCAGGCTGCTCATAACCTTACAGCACTATGAACATTACATTACATTACATTACAGGCATTTAGCAGACGCTCTTATCCAGAGCGACTTACACAACTTTTACATAGCAACCTGACCAGGCTGCTCATAACCTTACAGCACTATGAGCTTGACTAGGCTACTCATAACCTTACAGCACTATGAGCCTGACCAGGCCACTCATAACCTTACAGCACTATGAGCCTGACCAGGCCGCTCATAACCTTACAGCACTATGAGTCTGACCAGGCTGCTCATAACCTTACAGTACTATGAGCCTGACCAGGCTGCTCATAACCCTACAGCACTATGAGCCTGACCAGGCTGCTCATAACCTTACAGCACTATGAGCCAGACCAGGCTGCTCTCATAACCTTACAGCACTATGAGCCTGACCAGGCTGCTCATAACCCTACAGCACTATGAACATTACATTACATTACATTACAGGCATTTAGCAGACGCTCTTATCCAGAGCGACTTACACAACTTTTACATAGCAACCTGACCAGGCTGCTCATAACCTTACAGCACTATGAGCTTGACTAGGCTACTCATTACCTTACAGCACTATGAGCCTGACCAGGCCGCTCATAACCTTACAGCACTATGAGCCTGACCAGGCCACTCATAACCTTACAGCACTATGAGCCTGACCAGGCTGTTCGTAACCTTACAGCGCCATGAGCCTGACCAGGCTGCTCATAACCTTACAGCACTATGAGCCTGACCAGGCTGCTCACAACCCTACAGCACTATGAGCCTGACCAGGCTGCTCATAACCTTACATCCCTATGAGCCTGACCAGGCTGCTCACAACCTTACAGCACTATGAGCCTGACCAGGCCGCTCATAACCTTACAGCACTATGAGCCTGACCAGGCCGCTCATAACCCTACAGCACTATGAGCCTGACCAGGCCGCTCATAACCTTACAGCACTATGAGCCTGACCAGGCTGCTCATAACCCTACAGCACTATGAGCCTGACCAGGCTGCTCATAACCTTACATCCCTATGAGCCTGACCAGGCTGCTCATAACCCGACAGCACTATGAGCCTGACCAGGCTGCTCATAACCCTACAGCACTATGAGCCTGACCAGGCCGCTCATAACCTTACAGCACTATGAGCCTGACCAGGCTGCTCATAACCTTACAGCACTATGAGCCTGACCAGGCCGCTCATAACCTTACAGCACTATGAGCCTGACCAGGCTGCTCATAACCTTACTGCACTATGAGCCTGACCAGGCCGCTCATAACCTTACAGCACTATGAGCCTGACCAGGCTGCTCTCATAACCCTACAGCACTATGAGCCTGACCAGGCCGCTCATAACCTTACAGCACTATGAGCCTGACCAGGCCGCTCATAACCCTACAGCACTATGAGCCTGACCAGGCCGCTCATAACCTTACAGCACTATGAGCCAGACCAGGCCACTCATAACCTTACAGCACTATGAGCCTGACCAGGCCGCTCATAAGCCTACAGCACTATGAGCCTGACCAGGCTGCTCATAACCCTACAGCACTATGAGCCTGACCAGGCTGCTCATAACCTTACAGCACTATGAGCCTGACCAGGCTGCTCATAATCTTAAGAGTACTTCAGTACTTTTTGCCAATGGTAAAAACAACATCCATTCACGTCAGATCTGATGAGAGGCATTGTATTTCTCGCAAAACCGTCTCTTCATAAAAAGGTATAGTATCGTAGGCATGAGCTGGACGTTTCCCGCCCAGGGGTCATTTAAGGGGGCTTTCTGTGACTGACTGGACTTCTGAGGAGGTGAAAGTTCTCTGGCGTCCTTAGAAGTGCAAACCTGTGAGCTGAGTCTCCTCACAGCGCTGTTTTTGTGGATTTATTCATTTATTTATTTTTTTTTTTCTTTTTGTGCTGGGAAGCTCGGTGAATTACAGCGTAGTGGCACACGCTCAGACCGTTTATCCCCTGTCGGTACAGTAAATTAGGACCAAATGTTCCTCGTTAAGCTTCTTTTGTTTAACTTTTGTGACGGAATGGAAAATTTTGGTGTGTCTGCACTGTTTTCCTTTTAAAAAAAAAAAAGAAGTTTTTTGGAAAAGCTCGATCACGCCACCCTCATTCCTGGGTGACACTAGCGCCAGTCGTCTGTCACCCCATGGGGCTGTCGTTCTGTCGGCACTGCCACAGTACGGATTCGATACCAGACCGTGGGGCCCATCCTCACACTGGAACAGAGCGTTAACAGATACCTGACTGTGGGGCCCATCCACACACTGGAACAGAGCCTTCACAAGTACCTGACAGTGGGGCCCATCCACACACTGGAACAGAGCGTTAACAGATACCTGACAGTGGGGCCCATCCACACACTGGAACAGAGTCTTCACAGATACCTGACTGTGGGGCCCATCCACACACTGGAACAGAGCGTTAACAGATACCTGACAGTGGGGCCCATCCACACACTGGAACAGAGCCTTCACAGATACCTGACCGTGGGGTTCATCCACACACTAGAATAGAGCCCTAACAGGTTTAGCCACCCAACATATGTTGTAAGCTTAATAAAGTCTAACTCCTCGAAGGCTGAATCCTTCCATGAAGAACATCGCAATGGCCAAAAGACCAACACAGGGGCTTTAATGGGGAGCCGTGCGATCCAGAAGTCCGTATGCAGAGAATGCTGGGAGTTGTAGGCAGCAGGTCTCTTACTGGTGAGATGAATGCTGGGAATTGTAGGCAGCAGGTCTCGTCCTGCTGAGGTGTTTATGTGGACGGAGTTACTCATCCTGAACGAACAATTAGTGCACCACCGACCCGTAGCTAACTGACTGTCCCAGACACTCTCTGTGAGTCATATGCACATGGATGCATGTGTACATTCCGTTTACCGTACTCTTACGAAAGCACGTAGACCGTATGATGCAGTGCACGCCCGCATACGTGCAGTTTGCTTATTTATTTGACGCCACAGTTAAACGTGTCTACAGAGGACACTGAGTTTTTTACTTACTTATTTATTTATTTGTGATGTCAGGGATGGCTTCAGTTTTGTCATTTCGTATCTGTTCCGTGTCAGTGTTTTATAGCTTTCGTATGGGTAACAAAATCCATTTATCAGTCCGTTTGCAAAACAATATAAGGGATTAAAGTTGAGGGTTAACACCCATACAAGCAGACAAAAAAACATATGCATGCACACACGCCATACACTCATGCACGCACACACACTCACACAAACACACACACTCACACACAAACACACACTCACTCACCTCTCACACACGCCCACGCACACACACACACACACACACACACACACACTCTCTCTCTCTGTAGAACAATGCTGGCTGGCGTCCCGTGCTGGTGTAGAATGGAATGCCACCTGTCTTTGTTGTCCTGCTGGATTGTCCCCCCCCCCCTTTGTTCTGGCTGAGGGGGGGTTATACTCCCCACTGAGCTTTTTAAGCGCTGCCAGTTTTGGTTTTTTTTTAAAACTCTTGTTTCATAAACCCCTATTTTTAATGATCGTTTTTCAGCCTCTCTTGCGGTACTGCAGTAGGGAACCGGCACCTGTTGCTAGGTGACAACCTGTGAACTTCGCACAGACTTTTCAGTGCAGAACTCAGTGCAGTATCCGTCACTCCCCCTCAGGCCCCACTCAGGTTGCTAAACTGACCAATAGGAGCACACTGGAAGCCCGTTTCACCGTGGAAACGGGGGCGGGGCTGGGTGCTTCGCGGCGCCCCATTGGTTGTTGTTGACGGGTGTTGTGCTGTTGCTGCTTGAACAGGCCAGCTGCCCGAGGGCTGGGAGCAGGCGGTCACACCTCAGGGGGAAACTTACTTCATTGACCACAAAACCCAGAGCACGTCCTGGCTCGACCCGCGCTCAGACCCCCACCTGCGTAAGTACCCAAACGCCCCCCTGGAGTCCTGGATCGGACCGGCCTCACCCCCACCCCCAAAACCTGCTCTGCCCTGCCCCGCCCCCACCCCTAAAACCTGCTCTGCCCTGCCCCGCCCCCACCCCCAAAACCTGCTCTGCCCTGCCCCGCCCCCACCCCACCCCTAAAACCTGCTCTGCCCCGCCCCCACCCCCAAAACCTGCTCTGCCCTGCCCCGCCCCCACCCCCAAAACCTGCTCTGCCCTGCCCCGCCCCCACCCCCAAAACCTGCTATACCCTGCCCCGCCCCCACCCCTAAAACCTGCTCTGCCCTGCCCCGCCCCCGCCCCCAAAACCTGCTCTACCCCGCCCTGCCCCGCCCCCAACACCTGCTCTACCCGCCCTGCCCCACCCCTAAAACCTGCTCTGCCCGGCCCCGCCCCCACCCCTAAAACCTGCTCTGCCCTGCCCCGCCCCCACCCCCAAAACCTGCTCTGCCCTGCCCAGCCCCCACCCCCACCCCTAAAACCTGCTCTGCCCTGCCCCGCCGCCACCCCCAAAACCTGATGTACCCTGCCCCGCCCCCACCCCCAAAACCTGCTCTGCCCTGCCCCGCCCCCACCCTTAAAACCTGCTCTGCCCTGCCCCGCCCCCACCCCCAAAACCTCCTCTGCCCTGCCCAGCCCCCACCCCTAAAACCTGCTCTGCCCTGCCCCGCCGCCACCCCCAAAACCTGCTGTACCCTGCCCTGCCCCCACCCCCAAAACCTGCTCTGCCCTGCCCCTCTCCCACCCCCAAAACCTGCTTTGCCCCGCCCTGCCCCGCCCTCACCCCCAAAACCCACTCTGCCCCACCCTGCCCCCATACCCAAAACCTGCTGTGCCCCACCCCCACACCCAAAACCCACTCTCCCCCTCTCATCCTGGAATGTCACCCCCTACCCCCCCCCCCCCCCCCACCTTCTTAAATCCACCCAAAACCCCTCCAAACCTGCGCCACGCTGCCACACCCCAACCTGCTCTTTCAGAACCTCCTTCCCCCTACCTGCTAATCGGAATGCGCACCAATCAAATGAGCCCAATCGGACAGGGACAAGCTTGGCTGTGCTGCTCCCAGAATGCTTTGCTTGATCAGTGTGAAATTTGAGCCGTAATGGAGAGCCCGTGGAGTGATCTCCGGGTCTGGACTGCTGTTCTTGTGCTGAAATACTGGACCTCCCGGCTCTGCCGATGGTCTGGTTTTATCGCCTGCATACGTTTCTGCATTCCTTCAGCTGTCTGTGTGTGTGTGTGTGTGTGTGTGTGTGTGCGCATGTGTGTGTATGTGCTTACGTGTGTGTGTGTATGGATGTGTGTGTATGTGCATACGTGTGTGTGTGTGTGTGTGCATGTGTGTGTATGTGCTTACGTGTGTGTGTGTGCATGTGTGTGTATGTGCTTACGTGTGTGTGTGTGTGTGTGTGTGCATGTGTATGTATGTGCATACATGTGTGTGTGTGTGTATGGATGTGTGTGTGTGTGTGTGTGTATGTATGTGCTTACGTGTGTGTGTGTGTGTGTATGTATGTGCTTACGTGTGTGTGTGTGTGTGTGTGTGTGCGTGTGTGTGCATACGTGTGTGTGTGTGTGTGTGTATGTGTGTGTATGGATGTGTGTGTGTGTGTGTGTGTGTATGGATGTGTGTGTGTGTGTGTGTATGGATGTGTGTGTGTGTGTGTGTGTGTATGGATGTGTGTGTGTGTGTGTGTGTGTGTGTGTGTATGGATGTGTGTGTGTGTGTGTGTGTGTGTATGGATGTGTGTGTGTGTGTATGGGTGTGTGTGTGTGTGTGTGTGTGTATGGATGTGTGTGTGTGTGTATGGATGTGTGTGTGTGTGTGTATGTGCATGCAAGTGTGTGTGTGTGTGTGTGTGTGTGTGTATGGATGTGTGTGTGTGTATGGATGTGTGTGTGCATGCATGGATGTGTGTGTGTGTGTGTGTGTGTGTGTGTGTTTGTATATGTACGAGTGCGGTACATGATATCCACCGGCATTGTAAGGATGTCAGTGTGACCTCCAGTTTGCCTCCGTTTTGTTACTCTCACACACACACACACACACGGAGCTGACCGGAGGCCAGACCCTTCCCATCAGCCGCTGTGGGCTGGGCACTCAAAGGCCGGCCTCATCGTGTGAGGCCTGACAGCCCCCCCCACCCCCCCGCCCTGATTAAGGGGGCAGAGAGGCAGATTAGGCGGGGCTTGTTTGGGAACCTCTGTCCTCCTACACTAGATTAATGCATCTGCAGGTTATCTGTACCCTCCGCAGGGTTGCTTATCTCCCACAATCCATCAGTGCTACGGGGAACGGCTGCCTGGGCAAAACAACGCGTTCATTAACAGTGTGGAGAGAGAGGGATCTTTAAGGAGGATTTAAGTAGGCTGTCATGTCCACTGCACAAACGTTATTTTGCATCATTTATTTGCTTGGTGAATGCCCTTATCCAGAGCGGCTTGTACAGTTTACATTTTTCCACACACTGCCTTGTTTGTACAGCTGCAAAACGATTGAGGGTGAACACCTTGCTCGAGCGCTCAGTGGCTGTGCCCCGCCTTTGATACAAACCCGCAGTCCCAGGTTCTGTAGCCATTACACTACGCAAATCCCTCGCACGTTTGGAGTGAATCCTCCTCCACCCTCCAGCCTGCGTCTGCATCACACACAGACACGCAGACACGCACGCACACACACACATGCATACACACACAGACACACAGACACGCACGCACACACACACACACACACAGACACACACACACACAGACACACAGACACGCACGCACACACACACATGCATACACACACAGACACACAGACACGCACGCACACACACACACACACACAGACACACACACACACAGACACACAGACACGCACGCACACACACACATGCATACACACACAGACACACAGACACGCACGCACACACACACATGCATACACACACAGACACACAGACACGCACGCACACACACACACACACACAGACACACACACACACAGACACACAGACACGCACACACACACACACATGCATACACACACAGACACACAGACACGCACGCACACACACACATGCATACACACACAGACACACAGACACACACGCACGCACGCACACACACACATGCATACACACACAGACACACACACATGCATACACACACACACACACACACGCACACACACACACATGCATACAGGCACGCACACACGTACGCACACATGTATACACACACATGCACGCACACACACACACATGCATACAGGCATGCACACACGCATACACACATGCACACACACGCATGTACACATACACACGCATACACACACACACGCGCACGCCTACACACACTCATGCACACAGCCCCTGTATTCAGCTGTAGCCCTTGTGTGGAAGGGGACACAGCCGGATTTTAATGTATTGCAGATTTCTGGACTGGAAATGTTTCTGTTAACTGAAGTCTTTTTTTCTGCTCTTTTGCTGACCCTGTTGGGTAACTGACACTGAATCTGGGTAATGAGGGGAACAAGAAGACCTTTGTTGGCCGAGTTGCTTAGTCTCTCTCTCTCGCTCTCTCTCACACACACACACACACACACACACACACGCACACACACTCTCTCTCTCACACATACACACACTCTCTCTCTCACTGTCTCTCACCCACACACACACACACACACACTTTCTCTCACACATATACAGACTCTCTCTCGCTGTCTCTCACCCACACACACACATACACTCTCTCACACAGACACATACACACTCTCTCTGTCTCTCACCCACACACACACATGCACTCTCTCACACAGACACATACACACTCTCTCTGTCTCTCACCCACACACACACATACACACTCTCTCTCATGCACACACACACATGCTCTCTCTGTCTCTCACCCACACACACACATACACTGTCTCTCACACAGACACACACACACTCTCTCTTTCCCTCTCACACACACACGCTCTCTCTCACAGACACACACACACACACTCTCTCTCTCACACAGACACACACACACACTCTCTCTGTCCCTCTCAGACACACACTCTCTCTCTCGCTCTCTCTCTCTGACCCACACACACATGCTCTCTCTCCCTCTCACACACACATGCACTCGCTCTCACAGACACACATACGCACACACACACACTCTCTCACACAGACACATACACACACGCTCTCTCACACATACACACACACTCTCTCACACAGACACACACACACTCTCTCTTTCCCTCTCACACACACATGCACTCTCTCACACAGATACACATACGCACACACACACGCTCTCTCTCACACAGACACATACACACACGCTCTCTCTCACACACACACACACACACACTCTCTCTCACACAGACACACACACACACTCTCTCTCACACAGACACACACAAACTTTTATCCTCTCCGTGCCTCCCTGTCAGTCCTCTGTTTCTGTTGTATTGCACTCATCCCCAGCTTCTTCCTTCGTTCTCTCTCTCTCAGCCCCCCCCCCCCCCCCAAAAAAAATGAAGTATTGTGACTAAGTCAACGGGGGTGGGGGGGTGTGGATGGGGTGGGGTGGGGGGAGGTTGGCGCCCTGTCTCCTTGCTGTACAGACATGTGCTTTTCATCATACTGGGCTTGCTTGTGTGACAGCAGCAGTGTAGGCCAAGCGTGGGGGGGGGGGGGGGGTTAGCCTTAAACTCCCCCAGTGCCCCAGACTGAACAGTCCCACAGCTAGACTGCCGGTAATCTGTGTGATGAAATAATAACTGTGCACCTCACTGGAACAGAGCCCCCCCCCCCCCCCTCACCCCCCCCCCCCCCCCCCCCCCCCCCCCCCCCCCCCGCTGACCCAAACACATGCTGCACCTGAGACCCAAGGTCATGGGGTTACCTGTGCATGGAGCACGGAGGTGGAATGGTTCTAGAATGTTCCCCTGAAATCCCTCAGACAACATTTTCTCTCTCTCTTTCCACCTCTGGCGATGTGTGACTTTTCTCTGTGGAAAGCTTTAAGATCACGAGATGACGAGAATTAAGTGACTTATTATTATTATTATTATTACTATTTCTGCTGCTAAAAACTAAGATTAGTTTTTTTCCATCTCCTTCATAAGATCACTAGTGAACTTTTCTACAGAAATATCTTGCGGAAAGGGAAAAAAAAAGCATCAACAAGAAAAACAGCTGTTATCAGTCAGAAATGACGTGTTTGACTCTCTTCCAGTACTTTAAGAAGAAGTAAAGTTCATTTACTGGAGATGGCACAGAACTAGAAAAACCACTGAATACTCCTCTCGTCTATATTAAACTGCAACTAAACAGGTCAGGGGGGTGGAAAGACACACCTGGAGCAGCGGGGGTGGGGGGGGGGGGGTGTTACCTCACTGCATTTAATGATGATGTAGTGAGTCAATTAAGTACCTTCATAATCATTTTATATCACTGAGGCCTCTGGGCATAGCTGTAGGTTCTCCCTGAACAGGGTTTGCAAGGATTTTTTTTTCACTTGATCTAGCATCTCGTTAGTCATTTTTAAAAACGTTTTTTTTATTTTTTTTAAATCAGTTTTTTTTTCCTGCTCTCCATCTCTTGGGTAGACGGGAGTTCTGGAAGTTTCTGAAAGGCCTGGTGTAGCAGCTCTTGGCTTCACCTCTGAGGTTTTTAACCCACAGACAGTGAGGGGGGGAGGGGAGGGGAGGGGAGGGGTGGCGGCTTTGCCAAGAGAGCAGGAGTTACACAGACAGCCTTTTTCCACATGAAAACTACCAGGCAGGCTTCTTCTGTTGATGTGATTTTGTCAGTTTTGTTCCAAGTTCACATCTGGTTATACACACACATGCACACGTGCACAAACACGCACACACACACACGTACTCACACACACACACGCTCACACGCACTGGTTTCAGACAGTCTAGGCCCAGTATCTGTAGGTGTAGATTCCAGTGTGGAAGAGATCAGGATGGGGGGATGGGGGGTGGGGGGGGGGGGTTTACGGTTAGTGCTTTAGGTAGCACACTGAATTTTAGGTGGCTGTATTAAATGAGGTGTTCAGCCGTGAATAAACGCTCGGGGTGTTCAGGGTGTTCCCGTGGTTATAAACCTCTCTTTCCCTCCCTCTGTCTCTCCGTGTTAACAGTGATGACGCACCGCCACCAGACCCACCCGCCCCCGCAGATACAGCAGCAGCAGCAGCAGCAGCAGCAGGCCTCAGTCCAGGCCCAGGCCCTGGTCTCCAGCCCCCCAGTTTCCCAGCAGAGTCTCCAGCAGCAGGGCACCCAGGCCGGGCTCATGAACCTCCCCAACCCCCTGACCACCCAGCAGCAGCACCAGCAGAAGATGAGACTGCAGAGGATCCAGCTGGAGAGGGAGTGCATCCGCATGAGGCAAGAGGAGCTAATGAGACAGGTATGCTAGGGTGCACACGGCTAGGCTAGGATAATATACCCTATGCAATGGCTAGGCATGCTAGGCTTAGATACACTAGGGTATGCCAGGCTAGGCTAATATATGCTGTGGAACGGCAGGCTAGGCTAGGGTAGGATACATTAGGATATGCCAGACTGGGCTAGGATACGCTAGGGCAAACCTGGCTAGGCTAGGCTACAGCGTGCAAAGCCAGGGAGAGCGGTGCCCAGAGGTAAAGGCAGCTCGGCAGGGAAATGTGAAAGGTAGTCTAATAAAAATAAAAAATACAATAAAAGAAGGCCCCACAGGGTTTGTTTTGGGCAGGCCTGCCCCCCCCCCCCCCCCCCCCCCCACAGACTTCCGGTTCAGCGAGTTGCTTATTTGCTTTGTATAGCAGGAAAAGGTATCATCCAGGCAAGCGCTTAGCCACGCCCTTTTCCCGCAAGACCGCAAGTCCAGCCGCGGTCGCTCCGCCCGCCCGCCGGCCGGCCGGCCCGTTGGCCCAGAGACGTCCCGTTACACTCTCGGAAAACCCTGGAATTTTCCAAACTGGGAAAAAAAACAACAAAAAAAAAAAAAAAGGGCTGCTGTTTTGCCCTTATCCGGGTCTCCACACCCCTGAGCCACTGCAGTCCTGAAGCGTCAGTAATGTTATGTACGGCTAACATTTACGGCCTGGCCGTTTCCCGCAAGGGATTATAAAGAGGAAACTTTCGGCGTTTGGGAGGGGGTTGTTTACATCAGTCTGAACTTGGGCGCCCCCTGGTGGCCACTGAGCTCCTGGTTTGGCGTTGAATCTGAGCAGGACGAGAAGCTTGCGCGCGCGCGCTGAGAAGACCACAGGGAGAGATGGGACGGTTTACAGCGGTCTTGTGTTTATGCTGAGTGCGGGACGAGATGACTCTGGATCCGCTCTCCTCCCTCTCGGTCTCTCTCTCTCTCCCTCGCGAGTTCCCTGCGCTGCGGGATCCGGTGTTTACGAAAACCTGGCAGCTCGGAGACACGGCAGTTGCCGCACCTCAGGGAGGTGTTTATCTTCCCGAAAATCGCAGGGCCCCCGTGTCCCGAAAATCTGTCCTCCCTTCCCCGCAAGCCACCGTCGTGACCTTCCAGAGGTCGTCCGGAGGTCGTCCGGAGGCCAGCCAGCAGTTGAGGACTGACGCCTGCTGCTCCTTATCTCTGTCTGCGGACAGCACGAGGAAGCTCCCAGTAAGGGAAACTAAATGGGCTCGTAACTCCGTAGATTGCGGGTTCACATCCCAGAGTCAGGCACGGTTTTCACAGCAGATTTACGGGAATACAGCCGCTCTCGCGTCTTCGTTTCCGACTCCACAGCCTTGTTTCGACGCCTGGCCACGCCCTGTGCGCAGAGATGCCACAGCCTCGCCTCTCTGCCGCTTTTAAACAAAAACTCCAGTCTTTACTAGCCCCAGTCTGTATTAACCCCAGAAAGTACTAACCCCAATGTGTACTAACCCCAGAAAGTACTAACCCCACTATGTACTAACCCCAGAAAGTACTAGCCCCAGTCTGTACTAACCCCCAACAGTACTAACCCCAGTCTGTACTAGCACCAGTTTGTACTAGTCCCAGTCTGCACTAACTACAGTCTGTACTAGTACCAGTTTGTACTAGCCCCAGTCTGTATTAACCCCAGTTTGTACTAGTCCCAGAAAGTACTAGCCCCAATCTGTACTAGCCCCAGTCTGTACTAACCCCAGTCTGTACTAACCCCAGTCTGTACTAACCACAGTCTGTACTAGCACCAGTTTGTACTAGTCCCAGTCTGCACTAACTACAGTCTGTACTAGTACCAGTTTGTACTAGCCCCAGTCTGTATTAACCCCAGTTTGTACTAGTCCCAGAAAGTACTAGCCCCAATCTGTACTAGCCCCAGTCTGTACTAACCCCAGTCTGTACTAACCCCAGTCTGTACTAACCACAGTCTGTACTAGCACCAGTTTGTACTAGTCCCAGTCTGCACTAACTACAGTCTGTACTAGTACCAGTTTGTACTAGCCCCAGTCTGTATTAACCCCAGTTTGTACTAGTCCCAGAAAGTACTAGCCCCAATCTGTACTAGCCCCAGTCTGTACTAACCCCTGTCTGTACGAGCCCCAAGTCTGTACTAACTCCAGTTTGTACTAGTCCCAGTCTGCACTAACTACAGTCTGTACTAGTACCAGTTTGTACTAGCCCCAGTCTGTATTAACCCCAGTTTGTACTAGTCCCAGAAAGTACTAGCCCCAGTCTGTACTAACCCCAGTCTGTACTAACCACAGTCTGTACTAGCACCAGTTTGTACTAGTCCCAGTCTGCACTAACTACAGTCTGTACTAGTACCAGTTTGTACTAGCCCCAGTCTGTATTAACCCCAGTTTGTACTAGTCCCAGAAAGTACTAGCCCCAATCTGTACTAGCCCCAGTCTGTACTAACCCCAGTCTGTACTAACCCCAGTCTGTACTAACCACAGTCTGTACTAGCACCAGTTTGTACTAGTCCCAGTCTGCACTAACTACAGTCTGTACTAGTACCAGTTTGTACTAGCCCCAGTCTGTATTAACCCCAGTTTGTACTAGTCCCAGAAAGTACTAGCCCCAATCTGTACTAGCCCCAGTCTGTACTAACCCCTGTCTGTACGAGCCCCAAGTCTGTACTAACTCCAGTTTGTACTAGTCCCAGTCTGCACTAACTACAGTCTGTACTAGTACCAGTTTGTACTAGCCCCAGTCTGTATTAACCCCAGTTTGTACTAGTCCCAGAAAGTACTAGCCCCAATCTGTACTAGCCCCAGTCTGTACTAACCCCAGTCTGTACTAACCACAGTCTGTACTAGCACCAGTTTGTACTAGTCCCAGTCTGCACTAACTACAGTCTGTACTAGTACCAGTTTGTACTAGCCCCAGTCTGTATTAACCCCAGTTTGTACTAGTCCCAGAAAGTACTAGCCCCAATCTGTACTAGCCCCAGTCTGTACTAACCCCTGTCTGTACGAGCCCCAAGTCTGTACTAACTCCAGTTTGTACTAGTCCTAGTCTGCACTAACTACAGTCTGTACTAGTACCAGTTTGTACTAGCCCCAGTCTGTATTAACCCCAGTTTGTACTAGTCCCAGAAAGTACTAGCCCCAATCTGTACTAGCCCCAGTCTGTACTAACCCCAGTCTGTACTAACCACAGTCTGTACTAGCACCAGTTTGTACTAGTCCCAGTCTGCACTAACTACAGTCTGTACTAGTACCAGTTTGTACTAGCCCCAGTCTGTATTAACCCCAGTTTGTACTAGTCCCAGAAAGTACTAGCCCCAATCTGTACTAGCCCCAGTCTGTACTAACCCCAGTCTGTACTAACCCCAGTCTGTACTAACCACAGTCTGTACTAGCACCAGTTTGTACTAGTCCCAGTCTGCACTAACTACAGTCTGTACTAGTACCAGTTTGTACTAGCCCCAGTCTGTATTAACCCCAGTTTGTACTAGTCCCAGAAAGTACTAGCCCCAATCTGTACTAGCCCCAGTCTGTACTAACCCCTGTCTGTACGAGCCCCAAGTCTGTACTAACTCCAGTTTGTACTAGTCCCAGTCTGCACTAACTACAGTCTGTACTAGTACCAGTTTGTACTAGCCCCAGTCTGTATTAACCCCAGTTTGTACTAGTCCCAGAAAGTACTAGCCCCAATCTGTACTAGCCCCAGTCTGTACTAACCCCAGTCTGTACTAACCACAGTCTGTACTAGCACCAGTTTGTACTAGTCCCAGTCTGCACTAACTACAGTCTGTACTAGTACCAGTTTGTACTAGCCCCAGTCTGTATTAACCCCAGTTTGTACTAGTCCCAGAAAGTACTAGCCCCAATCTGTACTAGCCCCAGTCTGTACTAACCCCTGTCTGTACGAGCCCCAAGTCTGTACTAACTCCAGTCTGTACTAACCCCAGACAGTATTAGCCCCAGTCTGTACTAGCCCCAGACAGTATTAGCCCCAGTCTGTACTAGCCCCAGACAGTATTAGCCCCAGTCTGTACTAGCCCCAGACAGTACTAGCCCCAGTCATGTACTAACCCCAGACAGTACTAGCCCCAGTCTGTACTAACCCCAGACAGTACTAGCCCACGTCTGTAGTAACCCCAGACAGTACTAGCCCCAGTCTGTACTAACCCCAGACACTACTAGCCCCAGACAGTACTAGCCCCAGTCTGTACTAACCCCAGACAGTATTAGCCCCAGACAGTATTAGCCCCAGTCTGTACTCACCCCAGACAGTACTAACCCCAGTCTGTACTAGCCCCAGACAGTACTAACCCCAGTCATGTACGAACACCAGTTTGCTCCCCTTTTGCACTCCTGAACCTCGGTCTAGTGGTTGACGCTTGACTCAGATTTTTCCCTTTTCTCTCCAGGAGGTGGCGCTGTGCAGGCAGCTGCCCATGGACTCAGACAGCATGGCTCCCGTCCCCCCAGCCGTCAACCCCGCCTCCATGAACCAGGGATCCGTGCCTAGCAACAGCACCGACCCCTTCCTCAACAGGCAAGTGCCCACTCTCCTCCGTCTCTTTCTGTCCCTTTCCCTCACTCTGCCTCTTTTTCTCTCTCTCCATCACTTTCTTCCCTCTCTCACCCCCTGTCCCTCTCTCACCCTCCCCCTTCTTCTTACTCTCCTCGTCTTTCTCTGTGTTTCTGTCTCCCTTTCTCTCTTTCCCCTCCCCATACTCTGGTACAGACTGAGATATTTGTAACTCCATATAACAGCTCCCCGATGGAAAATTTCCACACAGGTGTTCATGTCACCAAACCATGGCTGTTTCAGCTAACGTGGTACCCAAAGTAACATGATTTTGATTGGCTGGGGACAGGGTTCAGTGTACTGGCAGGGGGTGAGTGAGTGTTTTTGATTGGATGGGAGTGAAGGAGGGTTTTGATTGGCTGGGGACAAGGTTCAGTGTACTGGCAGGGGGTGAGGGAGCGTTCTGATTGGCCGGCGTACTGAGCGGGCGGCTGTGATTTGTGCACCCCCAGCGGGCCGTTCCACTCCCGGGAGCAGAGCACGGACAGCGGCCTGGGCCTGGGGTGCTACAGCATCCCCACCACCCCCGAGGACTTCCTCAACAACGTGGACGAGATGGACACAGGTACTCCCCCCACCCCCCCCTTCTCCCACCTACCCCCCCACCCCCCCCCCCAACCCCCCCAACCCCTGGCTCGCAGGGCAACCGCTCAGCCCGTCCGGCAGGCGCCTGTTAGCCAAAGCCGCTAACAGGAAGTGCATTTAACAGCGAAACCCCAAAAGTAAAAGATCAGTGGCTAATAAAAGATTGTTCGCCTCCAGCAAAAACACACTTACACTCCCGCCCCCCCCCCCCCCCCACCTTTGAAAATATAATTGTAATACCTCAGTAAGAAAATAAAAAATCTCTTAACCTCTCACTCTCTACCCCGCTTCATCTTTCTCTCCTTCTTTCCTTCTACGTCTCTTGTCTTTTGCTTCTCACTCTTGCCTGCTTTCTTCCTCTTTTGCCTCTCTGTCTCATCCCCCTTTCTCTCTCTTTAACTTCCCTCTTCCCCTCCCCCCTCTCTGTCTCTGTTTTCCCCCTCTCTCTCTCGCTCGTTCTCTCCCGCCCTCTTTCTCTCCCTTCCCCCCCTCCCTTCCTCTCTCTCCCAACCACCTTCCCCCTCTCAGGTGAGAGCCTCCCTCAGGTCAATATGGCCGCCCCGCAGCCCAGCCGTTTCCCGGACTTCCTGGACTCGCTGCCCGGAACCAACGTGGACCTGGGAACGCTGGAGGGGGCCGACCTCCTCCCCATCCTCAACGACATGGAGTCCGTGCTGAACAAGAGCGAGCCTTTCCTCACCTGGCTGTAGAGGACCAGAGACTGCACCTGTCCCGGGAAATCACTCCCAATTCCTTCCCCCCACATTTCCACAATGTTATAATACGTTAAAACTGCCTAAAAGTCATAGACAAATCCCTCTGACTTCAAAAAATAATTAAAAAAAACCACTAGCCAAAGTTTTTTTATTTTATTTTTTTAGGCTAATAGTACGTTTTCTTTTGGCATTTATGACAATTGTACAGTGAATCGCTGAAATGGTAGCCACACCAAACAAAGTATAGAAGTGTGTTTGTATATTATGTAGGATAGTTTATTAACTTTTTTTGTGCCCTATATTTAGAAACTTAAATAATTATTAAAACTGCATTCCTGCATCTGAGAGAGACGAGAACAGGCACGAACGTGCAGTCGCCAAAGTTGGCTGTGTCACGCAGTCTCATGACCGTGGAATGCATGCAGGGACACTACACTGCCAGCAGAGGGAGCCAGCGCTTCCTTTGATGCTGCAAACCTGAACGGGGTTCAGTACTGGCTGCCGAACGGTTGGTTCCCTAGCCAACACCGCCCTATGCATCCTCGTGGACTCTGAGATGAAGCCGGGATTTGAACCCGCAATCTCCACTGCTTAATCATGACTATGTCAAGATTGTAAACTCAGAAGCCTTAAAAACAAAATTTTCTATTTTTTACAAGTACCAAATACATTATTATAAAAAGACAGCTTTAAGACAGGAATTTTTTTATAAAGTGAAAATTGTATAAAGGTTAATTTCATTGTTTTAAGAAAAAGAAAAAGATTTATTTTAATTTTAAGAAGTATCCTTAAACTTATGCCAGTTTAGTTATTAGAAAAACAGACCTTGCGCTGTTCAGGAGTAGACTTGTTTTCTATCATGTACTTTTTATATAACACTACAGTATTCTTTTTATATACTGTAAAATAGTCCAGATCATCCTTTTTGCATCTGGTGCCATATTATGACTTTTAAGATTGCATTTTAGTATTTATCGAGAGCCATGATCAATTTTTTTCAGAGATTTTTTTTTTTTTTAGTACATTGTGATTTCAAAGCACTACAGGTCAGCAATGGGTTAAACTCTGTATGGAAACTGATTGCTGAGGGCATCAAGGTTGATTGATTCAGGTGATCAAAAGGTTCCCACTTTGTAAATATCAGCAAAGTAGGCCTACAGTACACACTTTGTATGTTTAAAGAACAGATCCCAACACCCAATCTTTTAGATTTTTCAGGGAGGGAAGATTGTTAAACCCATAGGGGGCATTTCTGTAATACCTGCACTGCGGAGAGTAGCTACGGGGGAAACGCTGAGTGTTCGCCGAATGAAACGGACCTAACGGTCAAGACGTGAATTATTTCTCATTCTGCCCAACCCCGCTGCAGTGTGTTATATTCACGACACCGCGGTTTCCACTTTTATATTGCATGTTGAATTACTATTTTGGTATATCTAGCATAGGTGGTTTGTAAACACCAATATTTAACATGAGTATACTATGTTTGGTTACTATGGAGACCGACAGGACTGAGGTGGCAAGAAGTGATGGCATTGGGCAAATAGTACGTGGGGGGAGGGGGGGGGGACGGTTCGATGCACACTGCTCATGACGTCCTAGATTCGTGCGTTTATGAGTGAAAATATGCTGGAACGTACTCAGACGATATCTTATACAAGGAGAGCGAGACAATTAAAAAAAACATTGGCCTACGTGATGGGCCCGAGCCCTGAAGCCTCCTCACAGGTAGAGGACATATCTAATGTCTTGATAGACGACAGAGCTTCTAATCGAAAGCCTTTGGAACAAAATAGGAAACGTAGAGATCGAAGTCCACTCCCCATTATAAACGGATACCGGGAGGTTTTGTGTAACGCAATGAATTGATCACTTTATCGGTGCAAACGCACAACAGAGTATTGCTGAGCGGGAAACTACACCATAATTCGACGTTATTGTATGTTATTAATCTATACAGTGTTGGAAGGTTTTAAGTCTTTAAAAAAACAAGTTATGGTTAAGAAACATTGGGCACTACTTACCGCGTCTTGCATTCGAAACATGAGTATTTTAACTCGACAATGCGTCACTATTACCTTGGCAGGGGGTGTGTGGCTACGTCGTGAGGCGCGAAACTGACGTACTGTACTCATTTTTATAGTACGGCAAAATAGTATACCTCAAACGTTACCCCTGTTGAAGACGCTTTTAGCTAGATAAATGCGACCATTCAGTTTCCTCGTGTTTTAAACCACATTATTGGTGGACATAATCAATTCACTGTCAAAAGACGCATTTTAGGGTGAGGTTTCCAAGAGTAGGGTAACGATTATGGCGAAAAACTAGCATTTAATCAGCTCATTCTTTGCCCAAAATTAAATAAAAAATAAAAATATGTCAACCATAAGAAACGGAGACTATAATGATTGACAGGTGTGTGCCGCCAGTGGGATAATGTGGCAGTGACGACGTGGGGTGGTGTGGAGCACAGTTTTGAAAAGGTGCTAGAATTATATTTGAATGCTTTGGCGCGTTGTTTCTGCTATGACTGCACGCGGAAAGAGCTGTATTCTCTGCAGGTTTCAAAATGAACGTGAAAGTGGATGGAGTAAATCTGGTGTCGCAGACTAACGATGCATGAGTGCAATGCGTTTAATGGTGGTGTGGAGTTCATGTGGAGAAATGTAACCTCAACAAAAAAAAAACATCTGACATGGGCAACAAATACATGCTCTTGTAACTTCTTAAAAAATAAAAATGTTTCCGTAACCAACGTGCACTGAGTTTGGTGTTTTGTCTTGGCGAGTCTACTGGTCTTTGCGTTTAAATTCCACATTACTGCATATGATTTAAGGACAAACCTTAATACATATTTTAAAAGTAATTTAACGTCTTTATGCAAACTCCAGAAGGGAAGCTTTGCTTATGAATCACAATTTCAGGAGCTATCTATCCATACTCTATCGAAAAAATATTAGATAAATATAAGGCAGATTACAAATCAATTTCTAATTTCATAAAAACACGTTATAATGGCAATTTTGATTATCTTGCATACTTCTAGATTATGCAAGATGATCATAGGGGCACCATGTGTTTTTTACGCAGGAGGCATGTTCGTCAAGAATGATGACGCTCATTTTCAAACACAGTAGCAGAATGGCCACCAGGGGGCGTAATGCCATCATGGATTTTTTTACAGTCTCTGCATGGATTGCAGTGCCCCAGATAACGTCATTCTGTCATGTTTAGATAACGTGACATTTTTTTTAAAAAATCCAAATTTGCTGTGATGATGATAACTTATTGTATATGTTCATATGTATACGACTTTTTCTTTTCTCACTTTTTTCATTCAAACTAAAAGTACTTGAAAAAAGTGCTAAAAGTGCCGATATCGAAAGCATGTGAGTATTCAGAACAATAAAGCAAGGAATAAACACAATAACCAAATCCAACAATTTTACATCAATAAAATAGATTATGAAATAAAAACAAAAAAATGACCAATTTAATAACTAGAGCTATTATTTACCATTAAAAACATAAACTGCTAAGTCTGATGAACAATATCCTTTTTTCAAATAATGTTCTTACATTCTGGAGATGAAAATTATGCAATGAGGTTATTTACGTTTTTTTTTTTCTTTTTAAGCGCATGTGTTCCAAATGAAGAGATAAACAGGAAACCTTAATCTGAACTCAAAAGCTAGTTCCTCTTTCCTCTTTAAGCCCCAACAGCTGAGACAATAAACAGAGCCTGAAAATGCACTTAACAAAACAAGCAATCATTTTTATTCAGTTACCATCATGTTTATGAGCCATGAATCTCACATAACATCCACAACCAAGTCTTGCAACAACACACACAAAAAAAAAAAAAACATTTTGTCTTCTCTTTAACGTCCATTTAAAGTGCAAGCACTGCTATTGCCCTTAACCTGTTTCCGTAAATAATTCACTCACTGTCAATATTTGAAAATAATATATGGTCCCACATTCGGTACATACAGTGCGCTGTAAAAATTTAGTGAATGTCTGACAGGCGATGATGATGATAATTTATTTAATGGTCAGGGGAACACAGCTGTCCTCATGAATGATCTTATAAAAATAAGAGCACAAAAGGAAGGGCAAAGACAGTTTGCGGTGCAGTAAATATCAGAGCCGTGATGGCTCTGTAAACATTAGCAGTGCGGAACAGTGTTGTATAAAGTTATGCAACTCAAAGTCAAACTTAGAACAAGCCGGATGGGGATACAGGTAAATCTAGTGGTAACACAGACTCTGTGGTGTTGTTTTTTTTTTTTTTTTGTTCTATGGTCACGTTCGTTTCATTAGGTCCCCTTGAAATTAAGAGCAGTGTTTCAGCATCGGTTCTGCCGCACTAACACCACTAACGCCAACAGGACGTCTTCTCTTCTACGAACAGATGTCCACAGTTTTTTTTTGTTTTTTTTTTTAATTTATGAAAGACAATTTCCATAATCAAACATGGAAATTATGAATTCCATTTGCCTGAAATGCAGAACAGACTCCCACTCTCTCTACACTTCCTGGTACAAAACGCTGCTGAACTCTGACCCCTGTCTCAGAACAGGCCTGTTTTTTTTTTTTTTTGTTTTTTTTTTTTTTTTTTGTTTTTTTCAAACTAGCTTTGCCCTGTTTGATCCCAGATATTTCATTGGACATTCATGCAATCTGTATTTTTCTGTCTGGCATTGTAATGTCATGTTTGGGACGCAAGAGGATGATCCTTTTTTGTGCTTTTCTATTCTTTACTTATAGTATTTGTTCAACCTGCTTTTCAGAGGAAACTATACATCCTTCACAGTCAACCCGATGTGGACAGCGTCCCGCATCTTGCCACTATTATAAAATTTTGTATTGGTACATTCTTTTAAAATTTTGTAATTTTACATTTTATCATTTTGTTATTAAAGATAGTGGAAAAAAATATAAATTACAAATCTAATTTTGACTGAGCAAATTCTGTCTGTTCTGAAGTAAAAAAAAAAAGGAGGTAATTAATTCATTGTAATAATGTAAAATAAATATTCAACATATTCAAGAACTTGGAATTTTCTTTGCCATCATAAGACTATAGAGTCCTCCAGAAAAGTTTCTTATACCAGATATTACTTTGCATTTTTAAAAACTGAAAAAATGTATCTCATAAATATGTGATGAAAAAACCAACATATGAAAAGTTAATTATATAATATTTAAAATTCCCTTTGTCATATTCATCACGGTTCTCCTTCAAACAGCTCCATCACCCTGGAATAGAAAAAATGTCAGAATGTCAGTTTTTCAAACTCATGTCATTTCAGAACAAAAATATCTCACACATAATTTTACCTTATGGGAAATGATCTTTTTTCAAAAAAAAAAAAAATCAGTCCAGCATTTCAAGTTTAACACTGAAATTTAACATACTTTTTTACAAGCAAAGTATGTGCATAATCAAACAAACAAAAATTTAATTCTCCAGATAAAATAGATGTGGAATAGTAGGTTTGTTTCCCTGTCATAATCTACAGTTGTGTCATAATCTTCATAACTACGTAATCTGTCATAATCTACATAATTCATCATAATCTACTGTAGTATCATAATCTATATAATCTGTCATAATATACTGTAGTATCATTATTTATATAATATGTAAATCTACAGCAGTGTCATAATCTATATAATCTGTCACAATCTATATAATCTTCATAATCTACAGCAGTGTCATAATCTATATAATACGTCATAATCTACAGCAGGGTCATAATCTTTATAATCTGTCATAATCTACTGTAGTATCATAATCTATATAATCTGTCATAATCTACTGTAGTGTCATAATCTATATAATCTGTCATAATCTACAGCAGTGACATAATCTATATAATCTGTCATAATCTACAGCAGTGTCATAATCTGTATAATCTGCCCCCCGACGGGTGTTGCTAAGCGACTGTTGGTAAGTGCCCGTCGCTGGTCATAATCTGTATAATCTGTCCCGCGACGGGCATTGCTAAGCGCCTGTCGCTAAGCGGCCATTGCTAAGCGCCCGTCGCTAAGCGCCTGTTGCTAAGCGCCCCTCACCCCGCAGCAGCCGCAGCAGTCCCCGCAGATGGTGCCGATGAGACCGTTGAGGACCTGGAAGGCGCACAGGGCCGCCTGCACCAGCCCCATGACCAGCAGCAGGGAGAAGAGCGTCAGGTGCCAGGGCACGATGCCCTCCGGCTGCAGGCAGGCGTCCCACATCGAGTGGTTCGACAGGTAGTTCCTGGAGAGGACAGGTGAGAGGGGCGGGGGGGGGGGGGGGGGGGGGGGGAGGTGGTGAGAACTAAGGCTTCTTTCAGGCCTGAGGAGAACACTCGCTCCAGGTTCACAGGGACCAGGGTTTGGAAGGATCGATTCCATTTCAGTTTTAGGAAATTCACTTGGAAAAAAAACTTTTTAAACGTGCATTTCTGCATGTTTGGAATGAGGTGTTTTTTTTTTTTTACATTTTCAAGTTTCAATTTGAGTTTAATAATCCTGCATGATTATCATGGGATGGTGTTTGTCGGTAGGATGACAGGGACGGGAGGAGACACCTGCCGGATCATATTCGCTCAGATCTAACATCAAAACTCAGCGCTGACGCAGTTCAAATTGGGTTTGGGCAAATCTGAACCATGAGCATCTAGACTGCGGTCATAAATAACGACAAATTGCGGACTTGTCAAGAAATGGAATGGATGTCCTATGAAGAAGCAAGTGTCCACAAGGTGCAAGGGGTGGCATTCATTAATTTACAAATGCTAATAATGCTCTATAGGGTTCTTTAAAAAATGGAACGGACCCCAACATCACTCGAATGGACCCCAACATCACTGTATTATCAAAACATACATATGCAAGAAGCTTGTAATTTTACTATGGAAAAAGGGCTATTTTAACAGTCATTAAGAAATATATACAATACATGTTACTTGCTAGACTGCCTACACAATCAAAGACAATCACATGCAGAAATATTAACAGCTGCATATTAACATAAGAACATAACTGCAATATTAGCAGCTGCAATATTAACATAAGAACATAACTCCCAAAAAATGACACTGTCGATGTGCAGGAGGGCTTCAGTGTATGCCCGTTTTTTGTGGTTTCCCTTCAATCAGCAACCAGTTTAAAGCCTTCGAACTATTTAGCCAATCATTGACTTAATCCTTTGAAGAGTAGATTTAAAAAAAAAAAAAAAAAAAAAAAAAAGATTTTTTCAAAATTCCGAGTCGGTGTTCTAGAACTCGGTCGTTTTCAATTACCAGTAGCGATTGTTCCATCAGCGTTAGAATGTTCAGTTAGGAACATTCTAATCACGTATTTGTGACCTCGCGCGATAAAAGGGTTAAATGAAGCGGGTAATCGCTGAAACGCACCCAAAAAAATGTTTGCGTTTGGAAGCTGGAGCTGCAGATTAAAAATAAAAATAAAAAGGCGCTCCTTAACTTACCCTTCTTCGAAAGGATAAACAAACGTGGCGTTGCTGGCCGTGTCCAGGCCGCATTTGGGTCCGCGGTTAATTGCGACGGCGGAGATGATGATGGAGTACCCGGCACCGGCCAGTCCCACTCCGGCAAAGATGATGGACGTGAACATCTGCAGAGACCAGAGGCATGCACACTGACCAGGGAAGAGCCTGACACCCGCAAATATACACTAACACTACATTACTATCATATTATCATCCAGACTGGTTCGGCCACTGTTCTGTTTTGTAGAGAATATCAGAGAAGGTGTGCCACTCACATATTTAACACACATTATTCAGATATAGAAGCCATCTCTCTGTCTGTATCTGTCTGTAGGAAGGAGTATTTTACAGGCCTGGATCACAGGCCTGTGATCAGGAAAAAATTGGACACTTTCAATACATATTAGTATTGTATTAGTGAAAATATAGGTTTGCGTGCATGTGTATATGTGTATGTGTGTGTGTATGTGTGTGCGCATGCATGTGTATATGTGTATGTATGTGCATGCATGTGTATGTGTGTGTGTGTATGTGCGCGCATGCATGTGTATATGTGTATGTATGTGCATGCATGTGTATGTGTGTATGTATGTGCATGCATGTGTATGTGTGTATGCATGCATGTGTATATGTGTGTGTGTGCGCGTGCATGCTTGCATGTTTGTGTGTCCGTGTGTGTTTCTTTTACTCACCGCAAAGCGTTTCCCGCAACTTTCATTGCCACAGCAACCGCAGCAGTCATTGTTCTTCAATCCCAGGAAGACGAGGGCAGGGAAGATCATCTGAAACAAAGGGAAAATGGGAATGTGGAATTATGGGAACGTGGGGAGAATGAGGAAAACCAGGAACGAGGAACATCTCTCTACATTTATTTCATCTGATTGAAGCTTACACTAACGCAGTCCGCCCAGACTCCAACACCCTTTAAATATTTATTGAACCATAAGGATGGTCTGACGAAGGGGTATATGTCCGAAACACTTTTTTTTCTTCTTCTACATGTCTGTTTTTCTGTGGATAAGCACCCATTTTTGGGCAAGCTAAAACAAATTCATCTTTTTATCTGTGATGAGCCAATATTCACAAATATGTTCCTCACACAAATTGATATATACTGAATCTGTATCGCACCAAATTAAAATGTGGATCTTAGCTGCTGTTAGGGAGCATTATTCTCTCTGATGTTTCTCTCTGATTCTCTAAAAAAATATATATTTTCCCCAAATAACTGTATATTGACCAAAACATTACGTATTTTTATGTCTAGAAATGTATACATATTATTTCATGTACACACTATTAATGTTTGTACATTATTCATTTTAAAGCATGTATAATGCTGAATATTTTGAGAAAACATACTTGTACTGTATTTTTCATAATTTTGTAAGAGAACATTGTGTGACATCTCTCTTTCTCCCTCTCAGGAAAGATTGCCTGTATGGCTTTTTTTTTTAAAAAAAACCAATTTAATTTGTTTACCTGATTAACATTAGGCTGGTTTCTCAGACACAGATTAATCATGGTCTTGGATTAAACTGAGTTTTTTTTATGGGGAATCTCCGTTCAAAACAGAATTTAGTTTAGGGTTTGGCTTAATCTGTGACTGCGAAACTGGCTCAAAATGTTTCTTATAGAAGTCATTACTTAAAAAGCGTACATTTTGCATTCATGTTGCGATGGTAAATATAAATAGAAGCACCTTAAAGTACAGTAATTTGTCTTTTGACCTAAACAAATGCCCTCAGCACCGTTGGAGGATAAAGTGCAGGTTTTTATTCGAAAGTTAAATATCTTTTCAATCACAATATCTGCTGTTAGTTCTAAGCAATGCTTATCAGGTTTAGCTGGAAACTTTTTTTTAAATTGCGCCCAGTGAGCTGTTGCTTAAATGATTTCCAAAATCCAGCCTGAAATAATGTTTAGAACAGCGATGTTAAGCTCTGGTCAACAGTGTCACTTGGTTCCTGTATTCACCTTAAAATTCAGAACTAAGAGAAGAGGTGATGTGAATAAACTGTATCAACCGTTTTAACTCATCGGTAACATTCTGATGACCGCTATAAAGCAGCGGACTCCGTTGCACCTCCGCGGTGCCAGCGTTTGGACACATTTGCGATCACAACTTCCCGCAAGCATATTACGCGACACACAACAATCTGAAGTACTTCAGCCTACTCACCAAAACGCCAGACCCGAGTATGCCGCCGAAGTACCACACCTCGTCGGTGATGTTTTCATTGCCTGAAGCGGGCACACCGCCCGGAAAAAACAGCAAGATATTGCATAGAACGCAAAGGATAGCCAGTGGGATGAGGGTGATGCCCAGACATTTGGCGCAACTACCAGAGCACATGGTTCCTGATTGCTGTGGGCAAACTGGAGTACAGAAGCAGTTTCAAAAAAATAATTTAAAAAAACCACAAAAAAAAAAAACTTCAACCTCTCCAGTGAGTCTGTATTGCTGAATAGAAGCTCCAGGTTTTTTGATCAGACAGAAGCATTTATAGACCCCTGGACGAATGATGTCATTGCTTAAAATTTGATTTACAGCGGGGCTAGGCTGTGACGGCCATCTGCCTCCGTTAATGTTCTACCAGGACAATTAGATTTGCAGGGGCCCCATCAAACCAGTATACCTGCTGACGGTTGTTGAACGCTGGGCCCTTCGAATTATAGTATGTTTTTTGAAAAGGGCTTTTTCGAAGGCCTACGTCACATTTGAGATGAAATATTTTATGTAATTCACGGATGTACCTGTACAGATACCAATCACAATGGTAGATAAAACTACACAAGATTCTGACTTAAAGAATTGGGCTACGTTTTTCATTACAAAGAAACATTATTATTATTATTATCATTATTATTTGACATATGTTTTCCGCCTGTAACTGCGTGATTGACTTGTTGCTGCCTGTCGAGGCCAAGTAGCTCTTGAAAAAGATTTTATAATCTCAATGAGCCTATCCTGGTTAAAAAGCCTAGAATATTAAATAGGCTACATAAAAAATAAATAAGCACACGCCGAAAGCTGCGTCATTTAAAGAGACCACGGGTGGCCAAAGCCATGTATGTGGTTGCCTCGGTCTTGCTATAATACAAAGCCTTCATTATTCCTCGTTTCCACTTATATGATGACCATGGCTATTCTTCAGTAACAGCCCACACATTCAGTAAGAGAAGGCTCCAGCCTAATGTTCTGTAGTTTTCAGTACCGTCGTATTAGGCTTAGTCAGCGGACTTTGAACTTGACTGACTATCCAACAAATATTTGTTAGCGTGATATGAGCGTTTCAAGTTCTTTCCGCAGAAAAATCGAAACATATAGGCCTACATGTATAAACCACGAATTACCAGAGGTGGGTAACCCGGCTTCAAAGAGTCGAAGTACTAACCATGTATTTCCTCCACCAACATGCACTAAACCAGCTGATTCTAATTAGCACAAATCTTAAGCCAGGTAGGAGAACTAATTAGTGTAATCAGCTGGTTTAGTGCATACTGGTGGAGCAAATACATGGTTAGTACTGTCTTCCACTCTTTGAAGCCGGGTTAGCCTACCCACCTCTGTGAATTACCAGGGACACGGATAGCCTGACTGTACTTTAGTCCGCGCTGGGAATTCCCTTCACACTCCTGTTAATCGAACACCGATAACACGGCTCGCGGAATCATGTTACTGCATGCTTACAGTTGAGGTCCCGGGTAGGACTTAGTTGGGCAAAAGATACGTGGTGATGATGCGAAAAGACGAGACAGAATTACAGAAGCTCGACTCAATATAGGTGATTTGTCAATTTATATATGTACATGGTTTCCCAAAACCGGTTCTTGACAGAGTGTTTGTGATGTCATGCAAACTGAAACGGTAGGCCTTCGGACAATGAACAGGAAATTATGTAAAAAGTGTCGTAGGCTGTCTGGACGACTGTGTAAAATGTGTGTTATTTTAGGAAGATAATGCAGCCGGAACTCCCCTTCTCCTCTCGACGCTCACCCGTTGTTTGTTTAAATGGCTGCATTGCTTCGAGTCAGCCTTTGGCGTCAGTTATTGGACTTGGTAAGTATTACTGCACATGTGTATATGCGGGCTATAGCACTGTGCACGGTGCAAAGACCAGTTTTGAAACTGTGCGGTAACTGTACAACTGAAAAAGCACCGAAACATCAACGTTTTCACGAATACGTCATGTCACACATCGGGACGACTTTTGCGCTCATACATACAGTCCTAGTAACCTCTAAACTATTGATTTAGGCTAGAAGAACATCGTTACTTTCATGGATTGACGTTTAATTTCACAGAGTGACAGCTAGCATGTGCTCATGTCAGTAGGCTACACTATTGTTGTTTTTTCTTCCGAAATCCTTAGATCGTAACCTCATAAATATTTTTCACATTGACGCATTATTTGTTCCACAGTCGTGCAGTTCTTGCAATTTTTATTAAACGCAGTACTTGACTTTTTACTTCCAGCTATCTGGTGGGTCTTATCTGTGTGTGAGTCTTGTGTACAGAAAACCTGGGGTTCTATGTCCCGCTAAATATGCGATGTTCTGCTGTACGACAGACATTCTGAAGAGAGGCGGCAACGCAGCCGACGCCGCGGTGGCTGTCGCCGCCGCTCTCGGTGTGACGGAACCATGCAGCACTGGGATTGGCGGAGACTGCTTCTGCCTCTTCTACGACGCCCGCACCGGGCAGGTGCGCGGGTTGAACGGGAGGTGAGAGGGAACTCTTAGCCTATATTTATAGTTCTCCTCCTGCATTGCAAAATTTCCGGTTTTTCTTATCATCTCGTGAAAACGAGTAAAAACACGAAGAATGTGGCCGATGCCATCCATTCTACAGAGAAGTTAGCCTACCCTACGCAGTAAAATGTCCGGTATTAAATTGAACTCTTAACGGTGCTAATTCAACTCTTTAACAGATAACATTTGGTCCCGAATTCCAGAGTGAGACCAAACGTTATCTTTTAAGTGTTAGAGTTCATTTAGTTAGGGGCGTTTTACTGTGTCAATGCATTGGATTACTTGAAGGAAACACAAAGGAATCCAGTTTTACCACATTTTTGTATTGAATTTCTGATGAGTTTGAATTCTAAATGGAGCGGCTCTTCGCTTAAGTGTAATAGATAGCCTGTGTGTGGAGAGTTCACTTTCCAAGTTTAAGAATGAAACCAGAATAGACCAGTATGTAAGCTACAAACTATTTTTGGAATGGTTTGTAAAGCCATACCAATTCTCGTGTTATCTGTAATATTTTTTTATAGCTTACTCCCTACGCTTTGAGGAAACTTCGAGGAGTTTCTTGTTCTGAAGGAACTATTAATGAATGCTTTACAAGCACGTTAACGTTAATTTAATAGGTTGTGCCTTTGTCGGTATCCCATTGATAACGATTACTCTGCATCTGGAAACAAATTTCCACCTAGTGTGGACGATGAAGTCTAAAGTCAAAGTCAAGCCCTTATCGCAGGGTGTGTTGTACTGTTCTTGTACAGAAATGCTACGTTTATGGTCTAATGTCAAGGGTTGGAAAAGAGCAAAATTGTCACGTCAATGGATTGATCGGTTACTGGTGTTTCCCCTTTGATTCTGAGTAACATTTACGGATTCACGGGGCGGTTACTGTGAAAACAGAACTTCTGGAAAAACAATCAGTTTTTGTTGGCTTCTTCCCTATCGGTCCGCTATTGTGTAGTGCTGGTGCTAACATAAACGTAGCGTGTCATTCCTGAAACACTTCAAAGATTTATAAACGGGTGAATGTTTGCCGGTGGATGTCAGGGCTGGACTATTTGCCAAACTGACTCATGGCAGGTGTAAACTACAGGGGTGTCCCCCCCCGTCTCTCGCTCTTCCTCCCCCCCCTCTCTCTCCCTCCCCCGTCTCTCTCTCTCTCACTCCCCCCCCTCGCCCCTCCTCTTGCTCCCCCCTCCGTCTCTTTCTCTCGCCCCCCCCCCCCCTCTCGCTTGCCCCCTCCCCCCCCGCCCCCCCTTTGCTGCCTCTTTTGCTGAAGTGGTCGGTCCCCCAGGGCATTGACCCTGGACCTGTTGAGCGGTTTGGGTTTCAGCGAGGCACAGCCCCCCTCCGTCTTCCACGCCCTCAATGTCACCGTTCCAGGCGCAGCAGCAGGCTGGTGTGACACCATCCAGCTGTTCGGGAGTAAAAAGGTACAAGTACAAACTGAGGGATTCCATCCTTTGCTGGTGTGATACCATCCAGTTGTTCAGGAGTAAAAAGGTACAATACAAAGTGAGGGATTCCATCCTCTGGCTGGTGTGATATCATCCAGTTGTTCAGGAGTAAAAAGGTACAAGTACATACTGAGGGATTCCATCCTTTGCTGGTGTGATACCATCCAGCTGTTCAGGAGTAAAAAGGTACAATACAAAGTGAGGGATTCCATCCTCTGGCTGGTGTGATATCATCCAGTTGTTCAGGGGTAAAAAGGTACAAGTACAAACTGAGGGATTCCATCCTTTGCTGGTGTGATATCATCCAGCTGTTCAGGAGTAAAAAGGTACAATACAAAGTGAGGGATTCCATCCTCTGGCTGGTGTGATATCATCCAGTTGTTCAGGGGTAAAAAGGTACAAGTACAAACTGAGGGATTCCATCCTTTGCTGGTGTGATATCATCCAGCTGTTCAGGAGTAAAAAGGTACAAAACAAAGTGAGGGATTCCATCCTCTGGCTGGTGTGATATCATCCAGCTGTTCAGGAGTAAAAAGGTACAATACAAAGTGAGGGATTCCATCCTCTGGCTGGTGTGATATCATCCAGCTGTTCAGGAGTAAAAAGGTACAATACAAAGTGAGGGATTCCATCCTCTGGCTGGTGTGATATCATCCAGTTGTTCAGTAGTAAAAAGGTACAAGTACAAACTGAGGGATTCCATCCTTTGCTGGTGTGATACCACCCAGTTGTTCTGGCGTGAAGGTGGAATAGAAACTCAGGGATTCCTTCCATTGTTGGTGTGAGACCACCCGGTTGTTCAGGAGCTCATTAGCAACATCACTGTCACTAAATCCTGAACATCCGACATACTGATGGGGATATGACTTCCTGCTTAACTGTAAAATTTATTTTAGACTTTGGCTAGACTTTTTTTTATTTATTTATTTTTTTTTTTAAAGCGTTCCAAAAGTAACAAGAAAGCCATATAATCACCATAACAACTTAAAAGGGTGAACTGAAACCGCAGAGCGGTGTTGAAAATATGAGTAAAAAGTGTTTTGGATAGAGTTCCCTTGAGAGTTCCTTTCAATTCAGGAAGGCCCTGCTTTCATGTTTTTTTTAAAAAAATCCTTTTTATTTTATCTTCCCTGCTTTTCATGAATATTAGTGTTCAGAATGGATCAGCCAGTATGTCCCCAATTAGTCCCCACTTAAATTTGTCCCACTGCAGTGTAAAAAATGAACGTCGTCTTTCACCGTTTCCTTTTCATTTTTAGTCTTGCAACATGCAACTTGTATGCATTTTGTCTGGTTTTCCTAACAGGGACATTGCTGGCAAACTGCCCGTGCTTTTCCATATCTTTGCATAAATCTTAATGCGAATGCAAATTCTGGATTTATATGATGACAGCATCACCAGTATATGCTTCAATGCAGTTTTATTTTGTTCCTTTTCCCCCCCTTCAAGAAATCACATACAAATTTCAGGACTTTCCCAGTACACTCGAATGACAGAGGTTCTTTCGTATATTCAGATCTGGGAAATGGTGGATAATAAAAAGGGCTGTGCAGTATTGCGTGAAAAAAATATTTTTAAGAATAAACAATGTAAAAAATAATGTAAAGTTTCTTTCACTGATGCTGCTATCAGCCATGGCTGTCTGTAAGTCCAGTACCTTTTTAAAGAGCCCTTAAAGTGTCTCCACACTGTTAATGAAAGCATTTCAGATGTTTCTCCGACCTGTGGGCGAAAAACAGGTAAAACTAAAGTGTTTAAATTGCTCTCAGAAAAGAGCATCTGCTGAATGTATGAAACTCTAATTGAATTAAAGTGTGGGCTCATGGGATTTTGAGTTCTGCTGCATGGCTGAATTTGTAGTCCTCTCTGTTTTCTAACAGCTGACGCTGGGAGAGGTTCTGGAGCCTGCCGCGGAGCTCGCCGAGAGGGGCTTCCCCGTGGCGGAGGTCACTGCCCACCACTGGGCCAAGTGGTCGAAGGCCCTGGAGGATGCTGGGAAGGCGCTGGGTGGAAACTTCCTCATCAACAACCGACCACCCAAACATGGCCAGTTGTTCGCTAACCCCGCGCTGGCTCGCACCTACCGGGTAACGAAGGGACCGTCCCCCCCCCCCCAGACAAATTCTAAAAACGCTTTAACCCTTGAGATGCCACTAAAATCCCTTGAACGGGTTCTAAAATACATCTCCGTTTTCACCGGTATTCAGTGAAAAGTGATTTTGTCTTTCGTACCATTTTACGTTTTGATTTTAGCGACGTGATTGGCTGAAAATTCCCTGGTGTCTTCCGGAGCGCTTTCAAATTTTCCTGGCCTCTAAAGAGTTGGAAGCGCTTCAGGCGCGTTTTTGAGCCAGGTCTGTCCACACAAGGTCATCATTCCCCTGCTCCCTCGCAGATTGTGTTGAAACATAACAAATTGGATCCAGTGCGGCTTCACTGAAACTGGTTGAAGAAAGGCCCATTTTTTCCCCCACACTAGTTTTTCTGAAATAGATGACAGCTAAAATCTCTTTTGGAGTCAGTCCATTTGCTTTATCTCTACGAATCAGATGTACGAAATAAGTATTGCACCTTATCGAACCTGTGTTTTGTCGTTGTTCCAGTGACCATGATATGCACTTTTGTACGTCGCTTTGGATAAAAGCGTCTGCCAAATAAATGCAATGTTATGCAATGTAATCTCTGTGAACTGAGATGTTAAACAAAATGTAACATTTTTTAGTGACGGGAATAGCCTACAGTTTCAGGCATCTCTCTAATCTGTATTCATGTCAAGTCCCCTGAATACGCTCAGGTGCCTTGTGCGGGGGTGATGCTTATTCAAGAATTTGTGTGATAATTCATCACCGGGTGTGGCTGACATTTTGTTAATGAGTCTCAACTGTGGACTCTTTAGTAGAGAGTTCACAGTCCAGTGTTATCACCTTTGCTATATTTGAAAAGTATTATCATCTGCTTGCACGTGACTTGCAATTTGTCAGGGGGGAAAAAAACTTAACGTCTTTGTAATTTTTTTTTTTAAACAACAGTTAACCGTTAAAACGTACCTTTTAGTCAAAAGTAAATTTGAATTCCTCCAGTAGAAGGGGAACGAAAGGGGAAATGGAGAGACTCTATAGAGCAACTAAAAATAACATATGAACAGATCCCTAATGGTAGGCATTAATGTAGCAGTTAGAGCTGTCTAGAGACAGAATTACAAGGTAATGTCACTCCAGTGGATTAGATTGACAGTAGTCGATCAAACTGAAAATTGATACTATGGAACTGAAGACTGCTGAATGTAAGATCGGCTGTAAGGAATATCCCCCTCACTTTGCATTTCTCAATGTGCGCGTCAACGGTCAAAAGTCAGATAAAATATAAATCGCGCAAAAAGAATAATCTGTTGCCCTTTTACATGCCGGTAACCGGGTTGCCGCGGTTACAAGTGCGTGGTTCTTCGTCTTCCCTGGCTGGTCCGCGCGACGCTGCCAGATGGCTCATTAATCAGTCGCGGATCTAATCAGTAAACAGAGCAGTAACAGCCCAAGCCAATTGAATTAGTACTGTACATAGAAACATCATACCGCGCGGCCGTGGCATTCGAGAGCTCTTATTGTAATCGATGCGTGCCACGTGACGTCTCTCCTGGACGGCCGTGTTCTTTTGGGACTGTGCGTGTGCCGCCCTTTTGAACCACTGAAAATGTCACGCAAAAGTGCAGGAATGACATAAAACAGAGCTGCCCAACCCTGTTCCTGGAGATCTGCCGTCCTGCTAGGTTTTCCACTCCAAACCTAACAAAGCGCACACCTCATTAAACAGCCAGAGATCCCGTTGAGCTGCTAATTAGTAGAATCAGGTGTGCCAAATTAGGCTTGAAATAAAAACCTTACAGGACGGTAGATCTCCAGGGATAGGGAGGGGCAGCCGTGATGTTTTCACCTTTAAAAAAAAAAACGGTTCAGGGGCTTGCAGAATGAATGAGTGAATTGATAGATGATAATTGAATTCCCTCAGGAGCTGGCCCAGCGCGGGAAGTCCGGGTTTTATGAAGGGAGGGTAGCGGAGGCCATAGTAGATGTTGTCAGGCGGAACGGTGGGGTCATGACCCTGGACGACCTGAGGAGCCACAGCAGTGCTGAAGTCCAGCCCATTTTCACCGATTACAAGGTACTCAAATCTGACCGAACCGATTTTATTCGTACAGCACTCTTTTACAGAGAACTGTTCACAAAGACGGAAACAGAAAATTAGGCAAAAGAGAAACAGCCCTGAAACACCAAGAAAAGCAAGTGAGGTAAAATTGTCTGGAGCTTTTTTTTTACTTCTGAATTCTCATTTAGGAAGTGACGTGCCCATTAAGTTTTGAACCCCCCCCCATATGCATGCTGGGTATTGTATGCAGATCTGAGGTACTGACCGGGCGTGCACAGTTGCTTCAGTTATCGCGTAGCGGGTTGCAAGTCGCTTTTAACCGGTTGTGTTTTCCCCCTGCGCTGTCGCCGTCCCACCACAGGGGGTGAGACTTTGGGAATGCCCCCCCAACGGCCAGGGAATAGCGGCCATCATGGCGCTGAACATCCTGGAAAACTTTCCCATGAAAGGTACGGCAGTGACTCTGGCAGGTTTAAGCACGGCTGACCGGTTTTTTCTGGCAAATAACGCATTTCCTTCAGGACATTTGGAATGGATATTTAATGGTGGTGAACTTACAGGTACAGGCAGAGCTTTTAGTGCATTAATGTACGGTCGGTGCCTGTCATTATTTTTGCATCACAGTTAAATTGGATGCGAAGTCGATAGATGTGTGTTATCCAGATCTGCATGTCATCAGAGGGTTATCGTAGGGAGATATATTTTTTCTGTCATTTTCTGTCTTTCATTGAAATCAGCCAGAAATGCAGTATAGGGTATTTAAAAACACATTTTTTAATGTACAAAGTGTTTATAGATGAGAATGTCCTGATATTAATGGTTTTATCATGGTCTTGCAATGGATAAGAATAAGAATGTCTTTTAAAATCTTGGACCCATGCCAAAATGTCAGTGTGCAATATATATACCGTATACCAGCATCTGAGGTCAATTTCATTTCAGTTCAGTCAGCTCAGGAAACAGAATTGAAAAATGAAGTTTCATTAACGGAAAAAGTGAACCGTTGAATGTTGAAATTAAAATTGAGCCTTTGAACGTTGATGCCATTTTTTCATCAGTTTGTTAATTGAATTTCAGTTCATTTCCTGAATTGTGTGAGTTGAAATGGGATCGAGCCCCATCCCTACTGTACTCTGCACATTCCTTAAAGGTGTGTCATCGCAAAGCAGGTCTATGCGTGTGAGGCAGTGGTGAGAAACTGGCCTTGTGACCTAAAGGTTGCAGGTTCGATTCTGAGATAGGACACTGTTGTTGTACCCTTGAGCAAGACACTTAACCTGCATTGCTTCAGTATGTATCCAGCTGTATGAATGGATACAATGTGAATGCTGCGTAAATAGTTGTGTAAGTCACTCTGGATAAGAGCGTCTGATAAAATGCCTGTAATGCAATGTAATATGACTGTGTTGCACAGAATTCTATGCAGGCAATGCTGTACGATCCTACAACAGGTGACAACTTCACATTCGCCTTAAATTTGATCCTGTGAATTCTGTTCATTTTACCTGCGGCCATTTTAATATGTCTGCTAAATGCCTTAAATCAGTGGTCTCCAACCCTGGTCCTGCAGAGCTACAGGGTCTGCTGGTTTTTGTTTTCACCTTAAAATCAGCACCCAGTTGAGACCCAAGGCACCAGGTGAGTTGAGTTAACTGTGTAATCAACTGCTCTAATTGATTCATGAAGTGCAGAGTGACTATGAAAACCAGCAGACCCTGTAGCTCTCCAGGACCAGGGTTTGGAGACCGCTGCCTTAAATGTAATTCATTCTGGGGGGCGAGCCCTGTCGGCTGACCGCTTACCCGTTCACCTGTTTACCTGCTCGTAGAGATGGGCCACAACAGCAGCGGCTACCTCCACGTCCTGACGGAAGCCCTGAAGCTCAGCCTGGCCGACGTGGCGCACTACTGCGCCGACCCCGAAAAGGTCAGAGTGCCCCTGGAGGGGCTTCTGTCCCGGGACTATGGCAACCAGCGAGCGCGGCTCATAAACATGCAGGCGTAAGTCAACTACGGTCGGCGAAAAAACCCCCAAAACCTTCACATCGACCGTTTACTGAAACGCTCAAGAGCGTGCCGCAAAAAATTAATTTTTAATCCAAAGAATAAGGAACACGTTACTGGTGCATGTAGTAGTTCTTGATTTTTGTTTGTGTGAAATACTGTACGTGTATAAGTACAGTATGTTTTCAGTTTTTGGGGGATTTGGCGACATCTGTGGTGACTGGTGGTCACAAAAGTTAGTCTTTGTACAAATGCCAGAGCTAAATGGTAAATGGTAAATGGACCGCATTTATAGTGCTTTCACCGAAAGTGCTTTACGATTGATGCCTACAATTGATGGAGTTTGATTTGAAACAAAACAATTACTAAGAGCACATAGAGTGCTTATGATCCCCCGGTAACGTATTTTGAAGCAGGAAGGCTGCCAAGAGGTCAACCAACAATGTGTTCGGACACGGTGATATTGAGCAACATGTCAGACCTAATTTCGAAAGACCTTTTTGCATTTTAGGCGCTTGCTCTATCGCTTTCGGCATGCAAGTTCCCGTGTGCGTGCGTCACCACATTTGAATACTTGGCAGGATTGCTGCCACCCAGACACCACCCACGGAAAATAGCATACAGAAGAGCAATTGCAGAACTCAAACACACCTAATCGATTTTCCTTCAAAAACGTCATTGCGAAAAAAGTATATGGCCTTTTTGTAATGTGGATGAATTCAGCTATTGACACTTTAATTTGCTTAGCACATACCCTTAGCTAGAGAGCAGTAACTTTAAATTATTATTTCTCATACTTTTGCTGAAGCGGTCCAGGTAGTACCCCAGCCGGGAATCGAACCTGCAGCCTTTCAGTTATAAGCCCAAACCCTTGTAGTACACTGTCCATATAATCATGAGACATGATTCATTATCTTAAGGTGGTTGAGATTGTGGGTAATTTTTTTTAATTGGCACCAGTTGAAATTCTCCCACATGGCTGGCTCGGCCATCCTCCCCGCCTCCAGACAGGTACCTGTTGGAGACAGGTACGCCGTGTTTGCTTTAGATAGCACTGTTTGCTTACATCCCTGAAACCTCCCTCCCTCCCCCACCGAGCATCACAGGGCCTCCTCTGTTTGGAGTTTTACAATGGAAACTCAGTACTCGCCAATCAGACTTTAGACTTTCTGGTTGCCGGGTGAAAAATAAACAGACCGCTGGCATTGGCGTTGCCTTTGCGGCTGGTGTGACACAAGAAACGGGTCTGTCTGCAATTAGCACACTCCAGGCATTTGTATGTGGTGCGCTGTAACAGGTTATCTGTGTTTGGCTATCGTTCGTAGCGAGAGAAAATCATCATTAATGAGTCATTGTCGTAACTGGAAGTTTAAAGTTGACTTATTTAGAACGGAAAGGGTGGTGTTTTTTTCTCGACAAAGTTTATTAATAGCCACTTGGCGGACTGCCCATTCGTTAGAAGAAATTGTTGTTATAGTATCATTCAAGATAGACGTTACTTTTCCCGCACAAATCCCCAATCTTCACAAATAGCATGCATGGGGAATGCTAAATTAACTCCCTGGAAGAGAAGGCTTGATTTCTGAAAATAAGTTAAGGTTATCTTATAATTTTATTATTGCAGATAGGTGTGATTATCATTATGTATCTGTACAGGTTTGGACTTACAGTACAATGTGCAATGTGAATGACAATGTGAAAGTCCTGTTCAAATTTGGACTTGTACTACACTCTCAAAACAGATGCGTTTTTTAAACAATGCATAACGTTTTTTAACAAACCTCCGCTTCAGGACAAAAATCTTTTGCGTTACTTTCAACACCGTCCATGTTAAAAATCTCCCTTTGTGACACACAAATTGTATACATTGTAATGCAAAAGTGGTAGTACCTTTGACACAATTGAAAGTAACACAAAGGTCGAAACTCAGAAAGTGCGTTGAATGTTAACACACCCCTTTTGAGGGTAGAGATTAGTTTTATGTTGGTTTTTATCACGTTGCGTAAGTTAAGGGTTTCCCCCGTCGACTCGCGCTGTCTTATCGCGCCAAGCACTCGATGAATCAGACCCGTTCTTGCTTAATCCCCGCGGCGGAGGTCGGAAACCCCCCCCCCCCCCCCCCTTCAGATCTCCCTATCGGAGGGGCGTGTGACAGGAGACGTGTTTTTTTTTTGGCCTGTGCTAATTGTTAGTGATCTGCAGAAATGCCATTGGGGACTGAGGGAGGGGATGCAGTGTTTAAAATGAGCTTTTTACCCAGGGTCCTGTGTCACAGAGCGGGGTTTGCTGGGTAGCTGCACCGAGTAAAGCCCGGGACCCCCCAAAATCTTGAACAGGGACTGATAAAAAAAATTTTTTTTTTAAAAGCCGTTCCGGATTTTACTCAGGTTTTTAGCGCGGGTTTTAGCGCAGTTATGTCGCTGACTCAGCAATCCCGCTTTGTGACACTGGTCTGCTGTTTCTGTGTTTATGTTTTTCATGTTGAAGTTACTTTACATTACATTCAGGCATGCAACAAACGTTCGTAGCCAGAGCAATTTACACTGATTTCCGTTTTTTTTTTTTTTTTTGCATACAGCGCATTCATACAGCTGGGCCTTTTGGCGAGTTTGGTCATAGTCTCTTCCTTCATCCGTTACTGTTGCCAAACTCGAATTGTAGGCAACACTTCATATTGGCGGCAGTGTAATCTCACATAATTATTTTGTTTAAATGCAGTTTCGAAAAATGTTAATGTCTGTTTAAGGAAATCGAGGATGTAGTGTGAGGTAATTGGCTACATCGATACTGTGGCTCTGCTGTTCATCTTAGAATGCTCATCGCCACCTACAGCACACAACGGCATCACGTCTAGTTCAGCAGTCTGTCTGAAGTCTGTGGAACTGCATCCCCAGAATATATATGCTTTATTTAGGACCTTCACCTGTGTGGGTATGAAAATAGGTAACAGGAACTGCTGTCATTTGCTGTGTGTCCTCAACCAGGAGAGTCACTGAATGTGTTTGCTGTACTTTGGCATCTTTGAGTCATTTTCGGACGAATATAATTTAGGGCACAGTGAACTGTTCTGTTTCAGTTCATCTGTTCCGACCTCACAGTAAATGTGCATGCTGTGTGGCCCTCTAGTGGCCATTATGTGGTATTACGCTGCAAACTGAGGCCAGAGAACCTGCTGCTACTGTAGACCACATTTACACTGTGAGCGAATGTAACCAACAGAACCTGGCCAGGCTAAAGTAGAGCTGAATTTAGTTCTCATGTCTCCATCAGCTTAATTTCTCTTAATTAACAACGTCATTTTTTATCTGATGTAAAAATTTAAACTACATTTATTGACAAACTTAACGATCGAAAGCGGAAGCCTCCCCCCCCCCCCCCCCCCCATTTGGAACGTGTTCCTCGGCTGGGATGAACTGCGAGTGAACCGGCTGTTTGTATACACGGCTAAGAATACACAGCTAATTATACACATCGCTAATTAACCCGGGGAAAATCTGAGGAGACAGAAGCCAGAACGGGACACGTGCCTGTCGGGATAGCGCGCCCCACCCCGCCCCCGCCTCCTCCTCCTCCTCCTCCTCCTCCTCCTCCTCTAATTTAAGAAAACAATGGCGAAGCAGCAGCAGCGGTGTTATTTAAGAATAACACGGAGTGACCTTAGAGTGCCTAGCGCACGTCCTCATAAGGCCTGTTCCAATCAGGGCGGGCGCCAACGAGCACGGGGCTCCTCCAGGAAGCGACACGGTCTACTTCGCCGTCGTGGACGCGGAGGGGAACGCCTGCTCCTTCGTCAACAGCACCTACTTGGGCTTCGGGACGGGCCTGGTTCCGGAGGACTGCGGGTTTTCCCTTCACGTGAGAAACTAGGGGATCGATTCCCCCACCCCCACCCCCCTTGAGTTTTTAACGGGGTCTAACCACAGGTCCTTTACAAAGACCAGATACTCAGCTCACAGCTCATCACGATTACTTCCGTCCTCTCTCTGCTTCGTAAAATAATGAGTGCTGTTTGACAGTACAGTGTGGCCATTTGCCGCAGTGCTCTCCCAAGATTTTGTAAACTCACCAGATGACCAGTCCCATGCATTCATTCAGTCCTCCCTGGTTGTTACCCCTTTGAGGTGTGAGGTCACAAATATGTGATTTTAATGTTCTTAACTGAACATTCTAACGCTGATGTCACAATCACCGCTTGGTAACCGAAAGCAATGGGGTTCCAGAACGCTGGCTTAGAACGCTGAAAAAATAAAAACGTTCCAGAACACCTGCTTTTGAAAGGGTTAAACACAGGATGTTCTGGATTGCAGTGGGAGTTTCGGGCGTTGGGTTATGAAGCAGAATGTCGACTGTCCCAGTATTGTACTTTATCGCTCCCCTTAAAAGTAAATAATAATATTTCAGGTTTAATGTGAGAAATGTCATTTTAAAAATATAAAAAATAATGTCAGGACTTTTAAGTCCTAAGAAAATAGAGCTGAGTATCTGGTATGTCTGTGGGATGGGATGGGGATCTCTGGCCCAAAAATGTGTTACATTGTTACACTGCATTAGTGTAAGGCAGTGTTTTTCAACCCTGGTCCTGGGGACCCACTGCCCTGCATGTTTTAGATGTTTCTCTGCTCCAACACACCTGATTCAAATGAATGGGTCGTCATCAAGCTCTGCAGAAGCCTGATAATGACCCATTTATTTGAATCAGGTGTGTTGGAGCAGGGAAACCTCAGGGTAAACATGCAGGGTAGTGGGTCCCGAGGACCAGGGTTGAAAAACACTGGTGTAAGGCACTAAATTGAGGCCGTGAATATTTATTGACAAATTCTGAGCGCAGTATTGATGTGCTGAACATAGGGACTGTGGACTGACTGTTTCTCTGTTGTAAATTTCATAAGGGATTCCCTGTGACAACTGATAATGGTTTTGTGTTCCTATAGGAAATATTTTACTGTGGTCTAAGTTCACTTGTAGACTCTAATCTACAAGTGAACTGATTAAATGTTCTGCACATAGGAAGACGGCTTTTATTGGGAAGTGCTGCAGTAATGATGTAGGGTCACGCCTAGTTTCCGAATGACTGTTTGACTGCTGAAAACAGCGAAAGGAATTCCCCCTCCTCTAAAAAAAACAGACCGGTCCATGAGGCAGGTCCGGAAAAATGAGCCATTGTTCAAAAATCCTGAGTAGATGACGTGTGTGTGTGTGTATGAGAGAGTATGTGAGCCACTTCCTGTGTAGAGAGCAGAAATTGAATGCCGCCATTGTTTTTTATGTTCTTTCTTTCTTACTCCCTTTCAGTTTTTTTTTATTTTTAATATTTAAATTTTGTGCATGCAGAACAGAGGAGCCAACTTCTCCCTGGATCGTAGTCATGGGAACTGCGTGGGGCCGGCGAAGAGGCCCTACCACACCATCATGCCGGCGGCGGTGACGGACGCCGTCTCCGGGCGGCTGCTCTGTTGCTATGGAGTGATGGGAGCCTTCATGCAGCCCCAGGGGCACGTGCAGGTGCCCCGCCCTCTTCCTCGACCCCGCCCACTCAACCTCCATCACCACATTGCATTACATCACATTACATTACAGGCATTTAGCAGACGCTCTTATCCACTGCAACTTACACAACATTTCTTTTTTTTTTTTAGCATAGCATTTACATTACGTCCGTTTATACAGCTGGATGTACACTGAAGCAATGCAGGTTAAGTACCTTGCTCAACGGTTCGATGGCAGGGTCCTACCTGGGAATCGAACCATCTGACCTTTAGGTTACAGGACCAGCTTCTTACCCTTTTTACTACCCCCCCCCCCCCCCCCCCCATATTTATCACGTATTTCCAGTGATAAAGAAAAAGCTCATACCCAGCTCGCTAGTCCATGGTCGCAATCTCTCTCCCACGATTGCCGTTTAAATGACACCGTCAGTGAAGTGTATGGGCTGCCATTGCTGCAGTTGCCTGTAAACTGCATTCAACAGGTCATGCTGCCACAGATGACCTACGCACCTGGGGGACACTCATGTACGGTGAGGTGTTGTTTGTTGGTAGACCGTCCGTTGATGCCTGGGCAGGCAATGACAGAAGATGAATTATGAAAGAAGAATTTTGTTCTTAGTATTGCCGAGAAGAGATTTGTCTTTTAAAATGGCCGGTGATCTGCAGAAATCTGGTGTCTGAAGGGTGTTTGCTTGGTGTTTGACTCAGTCGTTCTCCGCAGGTCTTGCTCAACATGCTGGAGTTTGGGATGAACCCTCAGAGAGCCCTAGACGCCCCACGCATATATGTGCAGTATGATAAGGCTGGTATGTTGCGTGTGTGTGTGTGCTCAGGATTAGTGTTGTGTAGTTGAGTAAGGTCTGTAGTGTAGTTGTATCAGTGTTATAACGTCTGTAGTGGAGTTGTATCAGTGTTATAATGTCTGTAGTGTAGTTGCATCAGTGCTATAAGGACTGTAATGTAGTTGTATCAGTGATATAAGTTGTGTTGTATTAGTGATATAAGGTGTGTTGTATCAGTGTTATAAGGTGTTGTATCAGTGTTGTAAGGTCTGTAGTGTAGTTGCATCAGTGTTATAAGGACTGTAGTGTAGTTGTGTCAGTGTTGTAAGGACTAGTGTAGTTGTATCAGTGATATAAGGTCTGTAGTGTAGTTGTATCAGTGTTATAAGGTGTGTTGTATCAGTGATATAAGGTGTGTTGTATCAGTGATATAAGGTGTGTTGTATCAGTGATATAAGGTGTGTTGTATCAGTGTTATAAGGTGTGTTGTATCAGTGATATAAGGTGTGTTGTATCTGTTATAAGGTGTGTTGTATTAGTAATATAAGGTGTGTTGTATCAGTGTTATAAGGTGTGTTGTATCAGTGTTATAAGGTGTGTTGTATCAGTGATATAAGGTGTGTTGTATCAGTGTTATAAGGTGTGTTGTATCAGTGATATAAGGTGTGTTGTATCAGTGTTATAAGGTGTGTTGTATCAGTGATATAAGGTTTGTATCAGTGTTATAAGGTGTGTTGTATCAGAGTTATAAGGTGTGTTGTATCAGTGATATATGGTGTGTTGTATCAGTGTTATATGGTGTGTTGTATCTGATATAAGGTGTGTTGTATCAGTGTTATAAGGTATGTTGTATCAGTGTTATAAGATGTGTTGTATCTGATATAAGGTGTGTTGTATCAGTGATATAAGGTGTGTTGTATCAGTGTTATAAGGTGTGTTGTATCAGTGCTGTAAGGTGTGTTGTATCAGTGTTATAAGGTGTGTTGTATCAGTGTTATAAGGTGTGTTGTATCAGTATTATAAGGTGTGTTGTATCAGTGTTATAAGGTGTGTTGTATCAGTGCTGTAAGGTGTGTTGTATCATTGATATAAGGTGTGTTGTATCAGTGTTATAAGGTGTGTTGTATCAGTGATATAAGGTGTGTTGTATCAGTGTTATAAGGTGTGTTGTATCAGTGATATAAGGTTTGTATCAGTGTTATAAGGTGTGTTGTATCAGTTATACGGTGTGTTGTATCAGTGATATATGGTGTGCTGTATCAGTGTTATAAGGTGTGTTGTATCTGATATAAGGTGTGTTGTATCAGTGTTATAAGGTATGTTGTATCAGTGTTATAAGATGTGTTGTATCTGATATAAGGTGTGTTGTATCAGTGATATAAGGTGTGTTGTATCAGTGTTATAAGGTGTGTTGTATCAGTGCTGTAAGGTGTGTTGTATCAGTGTTGTAAGGTGTGTTGTATCAGTGTTATAAGGTGTGTTGTATCAGTATTATAAGGTGTGTTGTATCAGTGTTATAAGGTGTGTTGTATCAGTGCTGTAAGGTGTGTTGTATCAGTGATATAAGGTGTGTTGTATCAGTGATATAAGGTGTGTTGTATCAGTGTTATAAGGTGTCTCTGAGAACACGTTTCTGTGTGTCCAGCAGCTGGAAACTGGCAGCTGAGCGTGGAGGCCGGTGTGGAGCAGGGCGTGGCCGAGGAACTCCAGAAACGCGGGCACACGGTGCTCTGGCCGGTGTCGGGACACGACAGATCACAGTTCGGTCGGGGGCAGGTCATCGCCGTGGGGTGCTGGTGGGACCCCGCTGCCCCTGAGCCCGAAATGTCAGCCAGGGTGCTGTGGGCGGGGTCTGATCCCAGGGCAGATGGCTGCGCACTGGGGTACTGACCAACCACGCCGCCTGCTGGAGCTGTGGGGTATTGACCAACCATGCCCCCCTGCTGGAGCTGTTGGGTATTGACCAACCACGCCCCCAATGGAGCTGTGGGGCACTGACCAGCCATGCCCCCTACTGGAGCTGTGGGGTACTGACCAACCACACCCCCTACTGGAGTGGTGGGGTACTGACCAGCCACGCCCCCAATGAAGCTGTAAGGGATGACGCACTCATGTAAACTTTTTAAAATGCGCTCCATATGAATGAATGTTCTGGAAAATTAGAAATGCAAATACAGCCAGGCAATAGCAGCACGTACAATAAAAATGCATCAAGGATAGCACAAAAAAAATCGAGAATCCCTACCATCACATTATCGTGGTAGTGAAACCACTTGGATTTACATTTAGCCATTTAAAAAATCATCTGACATCTGATTACATTCTTTACAATTTTACACAGATTGCATCCTTTACAATCCTACACAGATTACATTCTTTACGATCTGACAGAGATTACATCCTTTACTATCTGACACAGATTACATTCTTTACGATCTGACAGAGATTACATTCTTTACGATCTGACACAGATTACATTCTTTACGATCTTACACAGAATACATCCTTTACGATCTTACACAGAATACATCCTTTACAATCTTACACAGAATACATTCTTTACATATGGTCCATTAATGCATTAATGCAGCTGAATGTTTACTGAAGCAATTCAGGCTCGTTGCCTCACTCAGGGGTTTACAACGGCACTGCCGCAACCAGGAAGGGAACCTGCAAGCCCAGTTCCTTAAACTACACTGCCCCCGTAGTGACCTTTCAACCTGGCAGAGCTGTAGAAGTGAGCACAGAAGATAACTCAGGCTTCATATTTTATAACATGATTTTGGGACTTGATCAGTGTTTTTTACTCAAAAACGGGTGAACTTTGAGTTTACATGCAAGTGTTCGAATTGACTTTGATTGAGCCGATTAAGAAAAAGTTTGATCAAGTGGTTTAAAAAATATTTTATTCAACCAAAAATTGTTTTTAATTTTGGTTTGTGTTTTTACAATGTGCTGATGTTTTTCACACGTCCTCTTCTCTATAACAAACTGCCAATTTTGGGAAATGAATTACTGCTCATAGTCATTCAACTGCAAACGTTTTTAAATGTATTTAATAAATTATGGCTTTTGTTTTCCCTTGAAAGGCAAAAACGTGTGAATGTTTATTTATGCATTCAACACAAGTACATTAACAGAACTTCTGAAAGTGGTAAAATGTGAAGCCTTGTGATTGCTTTGTATGTGGTGCATGACTGCATTCTGACTAACCGTAGAGTGCGATGAATCAGAGCTGTGGAATTTGTTTTATTTAGCTGGAAGGAGGGGCTCTTCCACTTCCTGTTTTATTTGTGGTCAAGGACGCCGTGAATGAGGGGGTGGAGGGTGGAAGGGGGGGCGGGGGTGGGGGTTGGGCGATTCCAAGAGTCCTGACTGACAGGGGCCCTCGAAAAAAAATATTTAGGAGTATAGGATGTTCTGGGGTGGTGGGGCCCAACCTGTCAGACTTTTCCGTTTGTGGTCTCAGTCAAGGTCTAGAGGAAAGGACAGCCAAGATGTGGTCCAGGCTGCAGGAAATGAGTGACCGACATCCCTTTCGGGTGTCCAGCCACCTGTTGCCAAGGCCACAGAGAGAGAGAGAGAGCGAGAGAGCGAAGATGAGCACAGTTAGTTATCGTGATCACTTTGGTTTCACAACAGGGGACTCGAGAAACCCTTACGCAGTAACTTCAGAGAGGCCCTGAACTTTCACATTTTTTAAAAATTTATCTCTGTCTATATTTAGAACGAAAGGGGTAACGCCTTGCCGTCACAGTTTCTGATTTTAAAACCGCAAAAGAGGAACGGATTACCCTGAGTGCCCTGCGTGTGACAGCTCTGGATTCTGCAGCTGCTTCTAGAGAATAAAAAACGACGCCTTCTTGAAGCAGCTTCTCTCTCAGCAGATTACGGGCTCTTGGTATTAATTGTGCTGTAGAATGTTCTAGGCCTAAAATATACGTTTCCCCCGTACGCCTCCGACTACCTCGGTCAGCTAATGAGGTAAAAAAAAAAAAAAAAAAAGCTCAAAGCTTCCCTGAGAGGAAAATGTTTACTAAACAACTTGTTTGGAGGGAGTCACATCACCCATTCCTGGGGCCCAGAATTACTTATTTATTAACGTCGATCACTGCCTCCTTTCTTTCAGATTGCTTATGGGGTTAATCCTGGATCATGGATGGCAGTTGGGAAAGCCTGTTCTTGTACTTTGCAGTCTTTTTTGACATTCTTGGGAGATTTTTTGCGCTGTATGAGTGGAGCACATGACAAGCAGAGCATTAGCGATCTGTGGCTGAGGCCCATATGCTGGGTGACGCTTGCGCTGTATTGCTTGAGGTGGACACGACAAACCGACAATCAAACTAAACGAGGAGAGTCGAGTCAAGTCATGTCTTCTTTTGGTTGCTTGTTGTTTCGCCTCAGGTCTGTTCTTAATTATTTGATGCCACCTTCTGTTAGTACGTAGAACTGCCATCCATCCTGTACGTTTCAGGTATTTTTTTTTACCTGCCAAGACAGGCTGTTGTTTTTGCTTTGGAAATAATGTGGAGACCTGGTGCAACTAGAGAGACTATTTCACCAAGAGAGAGATTTTGATAGGCTTCCTCTAGACTGTATGGTGCTGTATCCGCATTATGTGTTATGCTTACGTGCTGTAAATACGCACGCTCATTTTTCTGTTTGGTATCTTGAGTAACAGGGCACAGGAACTGAGTTTTAGTGCTCAAACTCTGAATGTGAGTGAAATGTACGTTTGGATCACTATACTTCACAATGGTGTTATTGGGATTTGTGATGACGCACGCGCACACATACATATATGTGCACAGTACACAGACACCAACACAAGCATACACACACGCACACGTACATTTCACACACAGAAACTCACACATACATGCACAGTCCAACTAACATAAACACAGAGTAACACATACAGTACATGCACACAGTACACAGATGTATGCATGCACTCACATACATATACATACAGTTCATACTCACACACACATTACATTACATTACATTACAGGCATTTAGCAGACGCTCTTATCCAGAGCGACTTACACAACTTTTTACATAGCATTTTACATTGTATCCATTTATACAGCTGGATATATATACTGAAGCAATGCAGGTTAAGTACCTTGCTCAAGGGTACAACGGCAGTGTCCTTACCCGGGAATCGAACCTGCGACCTTTAGGTTACAAGCCCAGTTCCTTACCCACTGTGCCACACTCCGTCCTCCACACACACACACACACTCCGTCCTCCACTCCACACACACACACACACACACACGCACAGGTGACATGCTCACATACACGTACGGACCCACTCACACACACACACACACACACACAACACAGTTTCCTGGGTTCCCCCGCCCTCCGTGACTAAAGGAATCCCAAACACTCCCCTTTAGTCCTCCCCTTCCCCCAGCGGTATCACTCTCCTCCCCTTTCCCCAGAGGTAGTACTCCCCTTTCCCCAGAGGTAGTCCTCCCCTTTCCCCAGAGGTAGTCCTCCCCTTCCCCCAGCGGTATCACTCTCCTCCCCTTTCTCCAGCGGTAGTACTCCTCTTTCCCCAGAGGTAGTCCTCCCCTTTCTCCAGTGGTAGTCCTCCCATTTCCCGAGCGGTAGTGCTCCCCTTTCCCCAGCAGTAGTCCTCCCCTTTCCCCAGCAGTAGTCCTCCCCTTTCCCCAGCAGTAGTCCTCCCCTTTCCCGAGCAGTTGTACTCCCATTTCTCCAGTGGTAGTACTCCCCTTTCCCTGGCAGTAGTCCTCCCCTTTCCCTGGCAGTAGTACTCCCCTTTCTCCGGCAGTAGTCCTGCCCTTTCCCCAGCAGTAGTCCTCCCCTTTCACCAGCGGTAGTACTCCCCTTTCCCCAGCGGTAGTCCTCCCCTTTCTCCAGCGGTAGTACTCCCCTTTCTCCAGCGGTAGTACTCCCCTTTCCCCAGAGGTAGTCCTCCCCCTTCCTCAACAGTAGTACTCCCATTTCCCCAGAGGTAGTACTCCCCTTTCTCCAGTGGTAGTACTCCCCTTTCTCCAGTGGTAGTACTCCCTTTTCTCCAGTGGTGGTCCTCCCCTTTCTCTGGCAGTAGTCCTCCCCTTTCCCCAGAGGTAGTCCTCCCCTTTCCCCAGAAGTAGTCCTCCCCTTTCCCCAGTGGTAGTCCTCCCCTTTCCCCAGTGGTAGTCCTCCCCTTTCCCCCGCAGTGATGTTCTTACTGGGCTAGAGTGGAAGTCTGCTGAGGATAGAGAGTGTGTGTGTTTGAGTGTTTTTGTGCGTGTGTGTGTGTGTGTGTGTGTGTAGGGGGGGGGGGGGGGGGGGGGGGGGCGGTGTATGGGTGGGGGGTTCACTTAAAAGCAACACCCTCCCTTGCCCTTTCAGTTTCCTTCCTGGACTACAGCTGCAGGCCACAGACTCGCGACTCCTTCGTTACCGCGCCGACCGACATGTGTTCCAAGAGCTTTACCAGATCCCTGGGACTGGCACTGATCCCTCTGGCCCTATGCTGCATTATAGCGAACGTTCTCCTCTATTTCCCAAACGTCGAAGTTAAGCACGTCCAGGAAGACCACTTGACCGGGTATGTGTGGTTCTTCACGGGGATCGTCGGAGGAGGCGTAGTGGTGAGTAAATTCGTTTTTATTCGGTTTTTTTTGTTTTCTTTTTCATTTAAAAAAAAATTATTGGTAATTAAACCAGTCTGACTGTAATTTGTGAAGTTGTTTTATGACTGGAAAGTTGGCAAACTCCAGCGTTTTTTGTACAAGAGCATTTTTTGGGGTCTGGGTTGGAGGGGTGGGGGAGAACTGCTTGTTGGGTGTTGTGGAGGATTTTGGGTCTTAGTGGAACTGTTTTTCTCTGTGAAAGGAAGTTGTCTAAAATTATCTCACGATAGGAACTTGGGGCTGAACAATGGAACTGAGTCTTGAGTATCTAAACGCAGAAACACTCCGACTGAAAAGAGCAATGGGGGCTCTCCTGTTTAAGTTTAAAAAAAAAATTATATTTAATAATTATATCATTCGTAATTATTAATTTATCATCAGAAATCCGTGGGTTGGAATGGGATTCTGTCTGCCCTCTAAAATGAGATATTTTTATATTTATTTTTAGTTTACCAGAAGAAAAATACGCCACTGAGGCTGACATCTTCTTTATACAAACAAAAATACACAAGAGTACCATACTGTGCTTACCATTAACACATATTCTCAGGAAACAATAGACTGGTTAATATAATAATAATAATAATAATAATAATGGTGTTTATAATCCTTGGAAAAGCCTTTTCTTTTTTTGCTCTCAGATAGATTTATTGCAAGTATATTCTTCAAACTGTACAGCTGCTGGGAGCCAATCACATTTCAGGAATTCTCCAAACGCCAGAAATCCCAGACTTGAATGAAACACAGGGGTACAGTAGTAGTACATTTTTGAGGTCCCCACGTTGGTGCCATTTTTTATGTAATCAAGCTTACCGCAATCTGAAATTTCACCTTGTTTGTAACAAAATCTATTCACCAAATTTTGGGTGACAAACAAAGGGGCCATTTTTATTTTCTTTTGTTTCCAATAAAGCTCTTTCAAAAAAAAAAAAGATAAATAAATTAATTTGAAAAGCTAAAATTGCTGGTTGAATTTTCTACTTGTGCTGCACATTTCATTTGATGCTGGGCGAAACACTCAAAACTCAACGCTGTGCGTTGTCATTGGGCGATGCCTTGTCATGGCTGCCCATTTGAGCGTGTGTGTGGTGGACTATGTAGTCACCATCAGCAGTTCAGTTTAAAGAATGCTGGTGTGGCCCACACACTGTTTTTTATTCTTCTTCTTTGTGGTCCAGCGCAATCCATGACCTGTAGGGCTGTAGGGCGCTGAGGCATTGTGGGCCGTCCACCATTTTCAATATATTTGTTATTAACCAGAGGATTTCCGTTTATTACGACTATCTTCATCAGTGGATTGGGGGGGGGGGGGGGGGGGGGGAGTTATTCAGCTTTTAATGCAACTGAAATGGAACCAAATTATATAAATTAGCTGTCTCCTGCCACCTAGTGGTGTAGTATGAGTAAGCACAAATCAATTGGGGGGGAAAGTAATGAAGTGAAGGATTTTTACATAGATTCTAATTCATTCAGCTGTTGCTGTGGGCTTTCTCGGCCAATGGGCATGTTGCATGCCCCTCCATCTGTCTTCCTTCGCTTCAGTCTGATAGCTGTCAGTCATTAATTCAGCCCAGTGCAGTAGTTTTAAAAAAAATCTCTCCACCTGGGGTCTGAAACTCCACTCCTGGGGGGCTAGTGTGTCTCTTCCGTCAGCCCCCAGTTCATGTCTTGGATAGCCCGTGACTTTAATTAACCAATCACGTGCTGAAAGGCACGTGATTGGCCCTCCAAGATTGTGCTAATGAGCAAATCCCGGTGATTGGAACAAAATACTGGGGGAGGTCTTTTAGCAATGGTCACCCATGGGGTCGTTGGAGTGTATTTCTGGCTAATAAAGCCGTTCGCTACAGCTTTTGCTCTTAATTGGTTCCATTTTTCAAATGTCACTTGCATGATCTGATATTAACGCTTAATGCCTGGATAAGCTCATGAATGACAATTGATTCATGTTATTGTTTCCTTGTACGGAACATTTTACTACGATCTACTGAACGAGTGAACCAGCATTGGTCTGTACAGCCGATTCGCGCATTTAACCGAGGTAGAAACACTGGTGAAAACATAAAAACCTGCATACAGTCCAGCCCTCCAGCGACAACAAAATGGCACCACCCTGTAATAAGGTGTGATATGGCGCCACCTTGTGGAAACCCCTAGAAATACACCACCTCTCTCTCTCCCTCCCTGTCTCTCTCTCTCTCCCTCTCTCCCTCCCTCTCTCTCTCTCTGCCTCCCTGTCTCTCTCTCTCTCTCCCTCCCTACCTCCCTCCCTCTCTCTCTCTCTCTTTCTCTCTCCCTCTCCCCTCTGCAGATGGTCCTGCCGGTGCTGGTGTTCATGAACCTGGAGAGGTGCGCCAACTGTTGTGGCAACGAGGGATCCGCGGTGAGTGCCCGTACCAGGCAGTAACCGGGCTGTACCCGGGCCCTTCTGCTTGGCGGGGGACGGGGTGTCTCCTAGCAACAAGCTCCTAGAGCTACCAGCTTCCGGACGGAGTGTGCGTCATGGTTACAGGAAAGGGTGTAGGCCCGCCCCGGTCTGCTCTTTTTTTTATTTTTATTTTTTTTTCAAACTTGGTTGCCGAGGAAACGAGCCTAGCCTTTGGCTTGGACCGTGCATTGTAGCCTCCCGTCATAAAAGGGCAGCTTGTTACGAGTTGCGGATTCCTGTGTCAGACATCCATTATTACATTACATTGCATTTTTATTTTGTTTTGGCACTTGAAGGACTCTCTTATTCAGAGTGACTCGCAGTAGAAATTTTAAAAGTGCAGTTTTAGCACAGAGATCACACAGCAGGCATATTCGTTAGCCGTAACTGTGCTAATCAACAGTTCAAGCTAACAACTAGCCTGATCGGTTGTACAAATATTTTTTTTTAAAGCAGTCATTATTCCTCTGTACTCTTTTGATAGTAAGTGTCAAAACAGCGTACTTGCCTACTATTGGGTATCTAAATTCAGTACGCTTGATCAGAATATTGTTATGTTGATGTAATTATTTGGCAGCACACTTTTCAGGAAACACATTTTTTAGGCGGTCCCACAGAACTGTGTGAGAGGTCCCATAAATCAGTGGGGAAGGGGCGAGGCCTTTTTACCGTAAGGGCGGGACGTCTTACAACACTTCTGCAGAACCGTCAGAAAATAGTACGGAGGATATTTTTGGCGTACTGCTCATCACATACTAAAAGATACGCTCTGAACTGTAGACAGCATGTTTAGTAGTACATATTTTACCCTGTTTGCCCGAGTGGGTGGGGTGTGGGCAGGAAGGGGCAAACAGGGTTAGCCAAGCCCCTTCCCTTCCTGCCATCACCACACCCACTCAGCGAAAAAACAGGGTTAGCCAAGCCCCTTCCCCAAAATATGTACTACTAAACATGCTGTCTACAGTTCAGAGCGTATCTTTTAGTATGTGATGAGCAGTACGCCAGGCTAACCCTGTTTGTTTCTGAGTGGGTGGGGGGCGTGGGCAGGAAGGGGAGGGGCCAGGCTAACCCTGTTTGCCCCTGAGTAGGTTGGGTGTGGGCAGGAAGGGGAGGGGCCAGGCTAACCCTGTTTGCCCCTGAGTGGGTTGGGTGTGGGCAGGAAGGGGAGGGGCCAGGCTGACCCTGTTTGTCTCTTGATTGGGTGGGGGGGCGTGGGCAGGAAGGGGAGGGGCCAGGCTGACCCTGTTTGTCTCTTGATTGGGTGGGGGGGTCTGGGCAGGAAGGGGAGGGGCCAGGCTGACCCTGTTTGTCTCTTGATTGGGTGGGGGGGCGTGGGCAGGAAGGGGAGGGGCCAGGCTAACCCTGTTTGTCTCTGTGCAGATGTGCAGTTCTGTGCTGGCAGCGCTGGTTGGACTGGCGGGGGCTGGATACTGTTTTGTCATCTCGGATCTGGCTCTGATAGAAGGACCGTACTGCTTGCACAACGGGACGTGGACGAGTCCATTCGCCAATCAGAGTGGAGAGTACGTCTCATCTTTCTATGACGGGAGTTTAAGGCGGGGCTAAGCCCATGGGGGGGGGGGGGGGGGGGTGGAGCTTACTTAACACTTAATTGGTTAATTATTTGAAAAAGTGTTTTTTCTTTTGAAATACTGCCACAGTGCAATCCTTTGGGAGTTTCAGTGAAGTTGTGAAAACAGGAAAAAAAATGTTCTGGGTAACAAGTGCATGCATGTCTCTGTCTGTCTGTCTGTGGTGCACGTGTGTGTGTGTGTGTGTGTGTGTGTGTGTGTGTATTTGTGTTGCGTGTGTGTGCAGTTACCTCTTCGACAGGGACACCTGGTCCAAGTGCGAGGAGCCCCTCAGAGTTGTGGAGTGGAACGTCACTCTTTTCTCCATCCTGCTGGGGCTGAGTGGGCTGGAGTGCATCATATGCGCGGTGCAGCTGGTCAACGGGCTGGTGGCGGCCGTGTGCCGGCCCTGCTGCTACAAACAGCGCTACAGCCTCAATGCCTGAGGGCGGCCAGCGGAGGGCCAGCGGGGAGTCAGCGGAGACTCAGCGGTGACTCTGCGATGACTCACCGATGACTCAGCAATGACTAGCAATGACTCACCGGTGACTCAGCAGTGACTCAGCAATGACTCACCAGTGACTCATCGGTGACTCACCAGAGAGATTTAGAGGAGAATCACCATCCTGTACATTCTTCCCACACAGACCTGGCTCACATACGTACCTGAAATACTCCCAACTCTTTAGACACCGGTAAATATCCTTGACAAACATCTGTTTTCACTGATATTCAGAATAAAATTCTTTATGTCTTAAGAAAACACTTCTGCCGACTATTATTCATCTCTGGAAATTTTCAAAAATGCTGTCGTGATACAAAAACAAAATCAGCAATTTTTCTTCTAAATATTGGTGAAAACAGATATTTCAGATCTGATGTTTAAATCATGTGTAATCCACATGACTCTTACTGCTGTCTAAAGGACCGTTTGTATAGTAAATATTTGAAAGAAAGTATTTGACCCAGGTCTGAAGAGGGCATATCTCTCCAGCTTTTATGCACTGGAAATAACAGATTGTCCTTTCCTGGATCATTATCCACACTCTGTACAGAAGCAAGCAGGCTTTGCATTGTTCGGCTTTGTTTTGTAAAAATGGAAGGAAATGAGAAAAGTTTCACTATATATTTCAGCTACTATATATTTCAGCACAGGACAGTTTAGACATTCTCAGTATGATCGTGTCATTGTTTTTTTTAAATGAAACTGTAGTTCTAACTTATGTAGTTATGTCTTCTGTTACTCCTGGTTTATTTTATTTGAAGAATTCTTTTTTAAGAGGTCACGCTTTGCATAAGTTTTTATTTTCAGTAAAATGAGAATGTATTGTAAATTATTGTTGATGTCTAAGGACTAGATTGATATGACAGTTGACAAATGATGGCAGAAGACTATTATAATAGTTGTATTTTACAATGGTCTCATTTTTTAAATAATAATTGCACTTGTCTTTAATAAATAAACATTTTGTTAATTGTAAACATTTGGACCCGAGAGATGCTTGAAAATAAAAACAGTTTTTCCAATAATTGTAACTTAAAATTGTGAAGATGAGCTACAGGTATGTTTCTATCTGTGGATATGGTCATACTGTTGTACTATTATTTTAATGCCATGGGGGTTGTTTGTTTAATCTCAGTCAACTTCATGTTTGCTTACAGCTTTGTGCACCTCCATGTGCTGAACTGGTCATTCCAGTCTGCGAAATCACTATTTACAAAAAAAAAAAAAAAACAATTTATATAAATATTTGTGGATATATTTGATAAAATGAGAAGGGGTTTGGGGTCGATTTGATGTGGAATGACCGCTCAGGTTGACATAAGCAGAATGCTCTTGCAAAACGTGGCTGTACGAGCGATCGCGGGAACAGCTCGTTGAGAAACAGCAGAAATTCCAGGCTGTGTTCCGGTAACCATATTGATTTTCTTGGAGGGGGGGGAAGGGGGGTTGGCGGGAAACTCGCCAGGTTTACCGGACACAACCTCGGCATTTCTACCATTATTTTTTTTTATTTTGTTGTGCAATTCAGGCAAACAGTGACGGAGCTTAGAGCTTCCATTTCACCTCTGCATCAAAAGTCAAAGTCCATGGCAGAGTAGGAAAAAAATGAAAATAATTAAGCCACTGCTTTGGTCAAAGAAAGAAAATGTTTAATGAAAATGTGTTAGACCATGTAGTTGTGTAAAGTTGTACTTTAGTAGTAGTAATAATTCAGTAGTAATTAGTAGTATTTCAGCTATTAGGACCTAATTCCAACACAATCCTGATAGTCAATAGCAACTAGATTAGGTATTATATAGCAATTAGACAAGGTATTATAACAGATCAATGGGGGCAAAGAAAGAAAAACATTTTCTTATTAACAAAGACCTACAACACTGGTCCTGGAGACCAGACCTCAGGTTTTTTTTAAAGTGTTTTTTTAAGTAACTTAATTGATGAATCAAAGAATTTGATCATGTTGTAACTCACCTCACCTGGTTTCTTGGGTCTGAACTGGTTGTGAATTTGAATGCGACGGCAGAAATTGACAGTCCTCGTGGTTCTCCAGGCCTTGGGGGGGTTCGTTAAATCATGGGGTGTTTTGGGTGTGGGTGGCCCAACATGGCCCCTCGTTCGAGTAACAAAATGAAAAAAAAAAAACTGGTTAGCTTTGAAAAGGGGGCATGACCTCTGGAAACGAACCAATCAGCAATGAGGTTAGATAACAGCACCTGACCATGGGGTCTGCTTATTGGACGAGGAACCAGTCAGAGAGAGAGAGAGTTCCAGCAGCCATTGGTTGGAACGCGGGCAGTGCTCTCTGCTCTTATCTATAAAAGGCCAGACCGCTGCTGGAGCAGGGGTATGAAAACCCCCCCACGCCCCCCCCCCTCCAAAAAAACAAACAAGCAAACAGAAATGGGGAGTCGAGACAACGCTCTATTTTTCCTGCTCCTGCTGGGCGTGTTGAGGACTGGGTCCTGCAGAACGAGGGAGTATTTCATAGGAATCAATGAGATCCAGTGGGACTACGCTCCCAGCGGGAAGAACCTGATCCTGAACAAAACCGTCCAGGAGGACGAGTGAGTGCGCTGCTTTTATACCTGACGTGTCGACTTCAAAGTACTGTGCGTGCTCTGGTCTGAAATGCATGTTATTTTCCTTTTATTTAAGCAGAGGGCCTGTATCACAAGACAGGGTTGCTGAGTTAGCTGGATAACTGCACTGAGTAAAACCCAGAACAGCTCTCTCATTCTTTTTTTTTTTCTTTTCTTCAGATCATGTTACAGATTTGGGAGGGTTTTTCTGGGTTTTTACTCAGCACAGTTATCCAGCTAACTCACTAAGACAGGGGCCCTGATTTGTGATACAGGTGCCCCAGCTGGTCAAATGTTTATTTCTCTTTGATTTAAACAGGTGGGTCAAATGAGACCTTGATTTTCTGTCGCGGTGGCAACTTGGGGAATCAAAGTGGGTTGGGCATGTGGGGGGAGGGGGGGGGGCTTTGATTGTGTAGCCAATCAGAAGCTGACAGCTAGTTTCTGTGGGAATTTGCCCAGGCCAGACCAGGGATGAACCCCTATACTCTTCTGAAAACTACCGTGGTAGATCATTACTGATCATAGTCAGGCCTTCAGTTTGGTTTAGTGTTTTAGGGTCACTAAGCTGTGGAAGTCAGTTTTCTATTTGTTCCAGTGGGGAAGAGCACCCCTTCCTGGGCTACCAACACCCCCTCCAACAGCAACCTAATTTATCCAGGCCTCCCATCCAAGCATACACCTGCTTAACCTCAGCAGTTTGACAGGAGATGAGTTCAGGATCAAATCAGTGCTGATTTAGTAAGGTTGCTGTGAGGACAATATGTGAGATAAAGATGATAAACTTTGAACGAGTTTAAATTGGATTAAAAGGGTTCCTGGCACTGATAACAGGGAAAAAAATCAAGGTACTTTTACTTTTCTATAATATAACTATTGAAAATACATTTATTTATATGACACATCCACAGAGGAAATCATCTTAAAAGCATGATGTTCCTACATGTTCCTGGCTTACTAGCCTTCATCAGGGTATTACCACGACACATGTTCTTAGGCTGCAAACGATTAACAGGAACAGTCCATTTGCAGATGCGAAGCAATTAGGAAAATGTTCCTCATTTTTTTAAGACCACATGCCTTAATTGTCTGTAATAAGGCGATTAAGAAAACGTCCCTCGCTTCTTGAGGCAAAACGCCTCTCCAAGGGCACTTTGCATCAATCAAAGGGTATAATGGTGTGAGGTAACACATTTAGGAAAATGGTCGAGAACAAGAGATAAATTCTGGCTTTCAAGTCGCCCGTGTGATGTTTCTAAAGGCAACGTTTTAACAGAGAGAGAGAGTGCCATAGTTACTTGGGTCAAAGGGGGCATTGATTTGTGGGGCTGTGCTGCTGGTTGTTCACCTCTCCTCCCTGAGCGCGTGTAAAAATGGGGACTTGTGGGGACCTTTCCGTGGCTTTCTGTAAGGAATGCGGGGACCTTCCTGGAGCGCGGGGACACTCGCATCGGGAGCGTGTACAAGAAGGCGGTGTACCAGCAGTACGCGGACGGCACCTACAAGCTGCCGATCGACAAGCCCAAGTGGCTGGGGTTCCTGGGGCCCGTGATCTCCGCGGAGGAGGGGGACACCGTCGTCATACACCTGAAGAACATGGCCTCCCGGCCGTACACCCTGCACGCGCACGGCCTCAAGTACAACAAGTCCGACGAAGGTGCGTGCGTGTGCGTGAGTGTGTGTGCGTGTGTGCGTGTGTGTGTGTGCATGTGTGTGTGTGAATGTGCAGTGGGGCAGTGTGTGTGTGCGTGCGTGCGTGTGTATGTATGAGTTTGTGTGTGTGTGTGTGTGTATGTATGAGTTTGTGTGTGTGCGTGTGTGTGTGTGTGTGATGATATGAGTTTTAGTCTGTAGTGGAGCAGTGTGTGAGTGTGAGTGTGTGTGTAAATGTGCAGTGGGGCAGTGTGTGTGTGTGTGCGCGTGCGTGTGTATGTATGAGTTTGCGTGTGTGCGTGTGTGTGTGATGATATGAGTTTTAGTCTGTAGTGGAGCAGTGTGTGAGTGTGTGTGTGTGTATGTCTGTATGAGTTCCTGTCGGTCGGCCAATACTGATCGCTAAAGACAAATCAAGTTGACTAAAACCCCAACAGACATCTAAATACATACCGACTAATCGCCACAACTGACACCTATAGCCAAAACAACTAATCGCCCCCAACTGAGCTCTAAAGACAAATCAACTAAACGGCTCCAACAAATTTCTAAAGACAAACTGGCTAATCGTCCCAACTGATCTCTAAAGACAAATCGACGAATCGCCCACCAACTGATCTCTAAAAACAAATGGATTAATCTCCCCAAAATGATTTCTAAAGAAAAAATCGACTACCCTCCCCACTACTAATCTCTGAAGACAAACCGAATAAATGCCTGCCGATGTCGGTCTGCCTCGCAGGTGCGCTGTACCCTGACGACACGGACAAGGAGGACAAGCACGACGACCAGGTGGCTCCTGGGAAAAGCCACAAGTACGTGTGGCAGTTGGCCCAGTCACACGCGCCGACCAAAGACGACTCCAACTGCCTGACGCGCGTGTACCACTCGCACTACAACGCCCCCAAAGACATCGCCTCCGGCCTCATAGGGCCCCTCATCATCTGCAAAAAAGGTAACACGGCGGCCATTTTGGCTCCACCACCAGCGGGAATAAGTCGGTTTGTTGTAGTCAGTTTGTTGCTTGTAACGCAGGTGCGTTCAATGTGTTGCAAGGGGTTTTGACACACTGAGTTCGTCAGACCATTTTAAAGGGCAGTTCTGTGTATGTACATTACACTGAGATGACACTGCCACAAAAAAAATAATCAGTGTAAAAAAAAAAAGACCACAGTATGAAGCTATGGAAATGGCAGCACGTCTTGTTAGCGTGTTAGCCACGACCAAAAATAAAATGGTGTTCATGAGGTGGTCTCATTTTTTTTCTATTTAAATTTGCTGTTCTGCCATCTCCATAGCTTCATACTGTGGTCTTTTTTTTCACTGATTAGTGTTTTTTTTTTTGTGGCAGAGCACCCAGGCAGCAGGAATTGTGAGGAAACCCACCTGACACCAATATTTGAGAACATTACGTTATTAGCATTAAGCAGACGTCGTTATTCAGTGACTTGTAAAGCAAGAATGAATGCAAGCATCAGGGATTGAAGGGCGGCCATTTCCTAGGGGGAGAGAGTACATTTCTAAGAGAGGCAGAAAGTGTATACCAAATTCCCAGCTTATCATCCACCCCACTGAACATTCAGCTAAAGCCGCGTTTCCACCGCAGGAACTATACCCCGGAACTAGGAACCTTTTGAGGAACTCAGTGCGTTTCCACCGCAGGAACTAGGGTCTAAATTTAGTTCTGGGGGCTTTGTTTTACCCCCCAAAACGTTCCTGCTCGGGGGGTAGTACTTTCCGAAAGTACAGGAACCTTTTGGGTGGAGCTTACAGCGCTGAACATTTCTGATTGGTCGAGTACTCGTAGCATTTGTGTTGTATTTATTTTCCGCCATTACCCGCCATGTTTGAAAATATGCAGCGGCAAACCAATTTATTTTCATAATAACAAATCAAACTTGTATGTTATGCGGCGCGGTAGCCTACTTTTGGTTATAGCCTGTCAACGTCTTGGAATTATAACGTGTGCTCTTCTGTTCTTTTCTTGCTTTAGTATTCGTTTTATAAAATGCTAAGCATTCGTGCTGGGACAGCATAGCCTATTACGTAGGCTACCAAAACATTCAAACGGATTAATTCGGTTGCTAAATATTTTCTTCCGGATTTTCTTTGTTAGCCCGTTGTAATTGACTCAAAACGTTTGATACAGTTATGTGAGGTATGCGGTAGTTCTGCATAATTAACATTGGTGATACAGTACAAGCAAACTGGAAATCACCTTCCGCACTTTTTATCCGGGTAAAATAACAGGTTAATTCTAGTAATCTTCCCTTTAGCTTTTTCAGACTGCCGTAATTTTACTCAATTTTACTGCCATTTTTCAATTCCACGAAAAGACCAGGAAGACTATGGACTCATTTATGGTGCATGGTTCGCATCTGGAGGGCACACTTCGCTGCTCGGCTAGCAGTAACTTCGAAGGAAAGCAAACGGTGGCTGTACCACTACTAATTTACATTTTCACGCAAGTCCGAGTTTTCGTTCTATTCTTGTCATTTTGCGATTAGCCTATATGGAATTGACGACGAGAAAGTAATAAAACAGCAAATTGTTTACAACGTGTGCATGTTTTCTGCTGTTAATGAATGTGTTTGAGAGGATATATGAAAATCAATAAATACAAAAGTAACCATATATAGTCATTGTTGGTAACCCGTTGTATATAAGTGGAATAAACCCCTCCGGGCTGTCCCGGTTATTAGAAAATAATGTAGGCTACTTCGGTGGTAGTATGGGGTTACAGAAGAAATCATATGACAGATGGACCGACGACAAGTCAGTGGGCTAATTTGCCTAATCTTCGCGGTACTTTAGACCCCGGTGGAAACGCAGACAACCATTGGCTGAAGGAACCTTTTAGTTCCTGGTAAAGTAGTTCCTGGGACTGAAAGTTGAAACGCGGCTTAAGTTATGCAAGCAAGAAAAAAGTACCCTAGATGGACCCTAGTGATCATTAAACTTATACAAATGAGGGCAAGAAACAGGCTCTACAAACAGTAAAAACAAACATTTTGCATTAGGTGTTGGGACCATGTAAAAGTGCTAGAGAGAGTCTGACTGGAGGTCCTCAGGTGCTCTCTGAAGAGGAAGGCCATCGGTCCCCTGATTTGACCACCGTGGGAAACTCCGGAGTTGGAAATCCCAGGGGTCAGAAAGTAAAAGTCCAGCCATGTGTTTATTCCACCCATGAACTCCACCAGCTGATTTCACAAAATTAGTTGAACTTCCTGGCTGAAGAATTTGTGCTACAGTAATTAGGAAATCCAGGTGATTGGAACAAAGCACCAGGGAGGACTTCTGCTTTCTTAGCCTTGGATTTTCCACCTCTGGGGAAACGTATTCCATCTCTAAACAGACAGAAAACCTGATCAGGAAGTGCAGGCATGGAATGGGGAGGAGCCAGACTTCTCGAGTAGGCGGAACCTTGGGCCATATGAACTCTCTTGAATGCAAAGCAGAATTTTAGTCAAGGTGGCAGTATAATATAGTGGGTTAGGGAACAGTAATTGTAACTCAGAGGTTGCAGGCTCTATCCCTGGTGGGGCACTGCCACGGTGTCCTTGAACCAGGTTCTTCACCAGAATTGAAATGTTAAAAAGTGAAAATGCGCCTGTCCGAATGAACGGCTTCCCCGCACACTTCCAGACACGCTGGACGTTTACGGCGACAAGGCAGCGGACTACCTGTACGCACTGATGTTCACCGTCTCGGACGAGAACCTCAGCTGGTATCTGGACGACAACATCAAGACGTACTGCAAGACCCCGGCCAAAGTGAACAAGGAAGACGAGGACTTCGAGGAGAGCAATAAAATGCACTGTGAGTTTCCCTTCCGCTGTCGATGATGTCAATACCACCCTCACCTGTCGGTGTCATAATGAGCCTGACCAGGTTGGCCAGGTGTATGATAATTAGTTAATGTGACCAATAATGATCTTGTGTAGGCTGGGCTACAATTGGACTGTGGTAATCAAGCCAATATTTTGTGCCACCTGAGCCCTATTTATTTACAATAATCCACACAATTGTTGAAAAATAGAATCGTGTCAACATAAACCACGTGGTAATGAAATCGGTTATTTCAGCGCAAAATGCGACCGGCATCCGATCGTGTAGGTTACACTGCGCGATTACGAAAGACATCGGTTATTGCAGCGTAAAACGAGACCAGCATAGATGTATAAACTACTGCGCGATTATCAAACGCATTGCTATTTCCCTGTTTCAGCGATTAACGGCTACGTGTACGGAAACCTGCCTGGACTGACGATGTGCGTCGGGGACAAGATCCACTGGCACCTGTTCGGAATGGGCAACGAGGTGGACATCCACTCCGCTTTCTTCCACGGCCAGATCCTGACGGACAGGAAGCATCACGTGGACACGATCAGCCTCTTCCCCGCCACTTTCGTCAACGCAGTGATGGAGCCCAGCAACCCCGGGCGATGGCTGCTCAGCTGCCAGGTCAACGATCACGTGGGAGGTATTAATAATAATAATAATAATAATAATAATAATAATAATAATAATAATAATAATTAATACATAAACTACCAGTTCAAAAATGAATACTGTTTCTATTGTATGAACAACAACAACAATAATAATAATAATAATAATAATAATAATAATAATAATAATAATAATACATAAACTACCGGTTCAAAAAATTAATACTGTTTTCTATCGTATTAACAACAACACAAAAACAACAACAAAACCCACAATAATATGTTTGTTTGTTTGTTTTTGTTTGCAGCTGGGATGCAGGCCCTTTTTGAGGTGAAGGACTGTTTTCCTAAAGTTCACAAGCCGAAGCCACACGGCGAGGTCCGCGAGTACTTCATCGCAGCGGAGGAAGTCGTGTGGGATTACGGACCCTTGGAGGTCAACAAATTTACGGGAAAACTACTGAAATCTGACAAGTACGACAAGCTAGTCCTCCACCGCAACAGCCCTGGGACACCTGTCACTGATTAATCTGGCATTAGTGTCAAACAGCCTTCAGTCAATGCACTTTGGTCTGATTTTGAGGCATTATTTTGTTTGCTCAGTGCTATGCTACTCGGGCGAAAGGGACTGGGGACCGAAATCGAAGCACCTGGGGGGGAACTCAGTCCTTTTTTATTTAAAATGTGTATGGCTTGTTGGATTTGCTGCCACAAGTACTTGTCAATGGCCTCTCGTATAACAAAGATGGGTAGTTCCTCTCCAGTTAGTGACAGATATACGACTGCTGTCAAGATCATTGGTGAAGACAAAATGTATGAATATTTTCACCTCATCTTAACGATAATGAAGCTGAGTGTGGATTATGAACGTATCTTGACAATAAAGTAAACAATGCATGACAATCAGTTTTATTAAAATGCCTCCAGGGAATCCCAGACGTTCTTTGAGACGGGCAACGCCAGAATCGGAGGAAAGTACAAGAAGGCAGTATATGTGGAATACACTGACCACACCTTCACCAAGCGCAAGGACAGGACACCAGAAGAGGAGCATTTAGGAATTCTGGGTAATGTAGTTTAGTGCGTACCACGTGGCTCTCCAAGTGAATACCACTTTTCTTTGATATATAAACATGATAAGGTCAATGATCAGCACGGTTGTTTTCCAGGTCCTGTAATTCGGGCGGAAGAGGGGGACACTATCCGGGTGATCTTCCGGAACAAAGCCACGCGCCCTTACAGCATCCAGCCGCACGGTGTGGAGTACAGCATCAAACAAGGAGGGACGCTCTACGACTCCATTCCTGAAGGTTAAAAGTCATAATAATAATACTACTATTACTACTACTACTACTACTACTACTACTAATAATAATAATAAAACAATTTATGATGAATAACAGTGCAAGAAACCAGCAGTCAGGAAAATCGTTAAAATGGTACATTAATGGAACATTAAAACGTTTTTTTTTTTTTTTTTACCAAACATCCTCTCCACCACCCTGCAGAAACTTCCAGATCCAAAATATTGCTACAAAAAATCAAAAATGCAGGTGAGAGACATCCACAAGTCTTTTTTTTAACTGTAGCAATTTTTGTACACAAGCATCAAGAAGGCTAATAAAGGCTAATATATTGGGTGGTGCCAATATATGTCTAAGGGATGTTAATTTTTAGGGTCTTTACTGGAGCCGTCAGCTCAGTAAAAAACCTGAGGAGAACCAGTGGAGTTGCAAAAAAAACAAAAACAAATAAACTTATGAACTGTAGCTCCCCTTCATTGGACAGCCTGGAGATGGAGATGAGTGAAAAGTTTCCGCTTCAAATTCTGTGCCTGAGCTGATGCTTCCATTCCAGGTCCTCCGACTCCACCCCCAGCTTCACAAGTCCAGCCTGGCTCCGCCTTCACCTATGAGTGGGTGGTGCCAAAAGATGGAGGACCGGTCGAGGGGGACGCAGACTGTATGACCCACCTGTACTACTCCGCTGTGGACTCGGTAAAGGATACCAGCTCCGGATTGGTCGGGCCCCTGCTGGTCTGCAGGCCAAAAACTCTGAAGTCAGGGAAACAGGTACAGCCGCAGCGTGAACCTAAAAATTTTGTACAACATTTACAGTAAAACTTTACAACATTTACAGAAAAACATTACATTTACTGTAACACTTCGCAACATTTACAGTAACACTTTACACCATTTACAAGCATGAAGAACTATTTTTTTGGAGCTTTTCTTTAAGAGGTTGTTGTTGATTTGAATGTTCCAGAAAAATGTGAAGAAAGAGTTCCACCTGTTGGCTACCGTGTTTGACGAGAACCTGAGCTGGTATCTGGACGACAACATTAAGCAGTTTACAAAATCTCCCAAAACGGTCAACAAGGATGACGAGGACTTCCAGGAATCCAACAAGATGCATTGTGAGTTGCTGTTTTTCGAAATTTACACCCAAAAACAGTCATTTCCGCTCCCCCAAAAATTTGTGGATTTAAAGGGGATAGACCACAGAAAGTTGTCTGCTTTGGGGCTGCTGGTTGGCTCATCCTGTTGTGGTACCACATAGCCACACAGTTTCGGTACTGAATCCAGATCATGCCCATGCAGTCCTGTAGGGCGGCAAATAATTAGCAGAAGCATCGCCCGAGATGTGATGGATTTCTAATGGTGGGATTTCCCTATCAGAGATGGAAAGTCCAGGGGCCATGTGTTTCTCCTGCCTATGAACTCAGCCTGCTGTTTTCACTAATTAGTTCCTCCCCCTGGATGAAGAATTGTCCTTATTAGCAAATCCTGGTGAATGAAACAAAATATTGGGGAAGAGTTTTCTTTCTAAACCTGGATTTTCCACCTCTGGTTTGTGTTCCCTTGCACACCAGCGGCCCCCGTCAGTTCAACCGGGCACCTGCAGTCTGCCAATGCAAGCCAAATGCTCTCTGTCCTGCTCTGAGTGAGCTTAACCAGTGAAAACAACCAGCAACTGGTTGCTCCTGTTTTCAGTGAAGAGTGTGTGCTTGTCTGTATTCTCACAAATTGACAGACATGGGGAGGGGGGGGGATTGCAGTTGCAGAGATTAACATGCACATTGTAAACAAAACAGGCATTTCAAAGTTGGAGTAAAAAAAAAAAATCTTGTACACATTCTCTTTACTGCAGCGATCAACGGATACATGTACGGGAACCTGAACGGACTGAGCATGTGCAAAGGAGACAAGGTGTCCTGGCACCTCTCTGGCCTGGGCTCAGAAGTGGACATCCACGGCCTGTATTTCCACGGCAACCGTTTCACCATCAGCGGAACCCGGAGGGATTCCATCAATCTGTTTCCTCACATCTCCCACACGGTTATAATGGAGCCGGACAGCATGGGTAAGGACCACATTCCCACCAATCGCAGGGGAGCTTGAGGTGGACGGCATACTATCGCCGTAGCGACTTCACATTTCCACCAATCGCAGGGGAGCTTGAGGTGGAGAGCATGCTATCACCATAGTGATTTCACATTTCCACCAATCACAGGGGAGTTTGAGGTGTAGAGCATACTATCACCATAGTGATTTCACATTTCCACCAATCGCAGGGGAGCTTGAGGTGGAGAGCATGCTATCACCATAGTGATTTCACATTCCCACCAATCACAGGGGAGTTTGAGGTGGACTGCAGGACTGTTGACCACTACAAAGGCGGCATGAGGGCCACCTACACCGTGGAAAAGTGTCACTGGTGGAACACCGACGCCGGGATCATGCTACACCAGAAGACGTACTACGTCGCCGCCGTGGAAACAGAGTGGGACTACTCACCCAACCGCACCTGGGAAGATAGCATGCACATGGGTCTCAAAGACAGGTGCCAGCTCTCACGGCCCCATATGGGTCAAATCCACCAATCACAAATGATTCCTCTGATTCATCTTTTAATAAATGAGCTTACAGTTTCTACTGTGCTGAACATGACTACAGAACAGAACCGGGTCAAACACTGCATGTACTTAAAATGTTTTTAGACACTCTCATATATGTAATTAATAAATGGCAATTTAATGACTGCTGTCTCCTATTGGTTCCTCTAGCCCCGGTAATGCCTTCATCGACAAATTGGATCGGTTCATCGGCTCCAAGTACAAGAAGGTCCTCTACAGAGAGTTCACGGACAGCTCGTTCACCAAGCAGAAGGAGAGACCAGCAGACGAGGAACATCTGGGAATCCTGGGTAATTTATTAATTTGTTTGTTCATTCATTGGTTCGTTCATTGAGATCCAAAGTGAAGGAAAAATGTCGACTGAATCTAGGCCAGGGCTGCCCAATCCTGTTCCTGGAGGTCTACTGTCCTGTGGGTTTTCATTTCCCTTAAGTCCCTTAACTTCTTTCTGCTAATTAGCAGCTCAATGAGATCTCTAGCTGAGGTGTGCTTCCTCAGGGTTGGAGTGAAAAACTACTGGATGGTAGATCACCAGGAACTAGACTGGGCAGCCCTGATCTAGCCCATACCTCAGGATCATTGCTATGGGCATCACTCCTTTCATCCGCTTAGGACCCTTCATTCATGCCGACGTTGGTGACAAGGTGAACATTGTGTTTAAGAACATGGCGAAAAGGCCGTACTCTATTCACGCGCACGGAGTGAAGACCGACAGCCCCCAGATCTTCGAGACTCCAGCAGGTGAGGCGATGCTTTTTACACCACCGCATCTGCGTCGATTTTTTTAAACCGTTTTGATCGCTGGCGTAAGATGCACGTCGCAAAGAATTTAACATTACATAGTGACATAAAACATAATGACATGGACCCAACGTAGCTCGTCCATTTTCTTAACTAAATTGCATCTAGTGCTCTGATCACCTACAGGCTAGATAGTATCTAACACTGTATCAAGCCTGGCCTTGAAAACCCCCAGAGGTTCTGCTTCTACTACATGACCTGGCTGGCTATTCCACACATTTCTAAAGCATCCCCGAGTTTTGAATGAGGTGCTTTAATCAGAGAGTCCCTCACACCTCCACTCGGATGTATGGCTCATGTTAATTTATACTAGTAGTTGCGAGCATCTGTGAAGAGCAAACGCATCCCAGATTGTTTTGCTGATGGTAAGGGTTTCACGCACCGCGGAGCAGCTCAAACAGGACGAGTCTTTACCTTCAGTCCACTTGTACCGAAGCGGACCTTTTACAGAATGGCTGAGAATGAGCTGCATTTATGCTAAAGAAATTTGAGCGGATTGGAGAGGATTGGCGAAGAGGATTAAGAATCCTATCTTCCTCCAGGTGAGACGCACACTTACACCTGGTACGTCCCAAATTCTGCTGGACCGGATGAAGGGCAGGAGCAGTGCATAGTTGGGGCCTATTTCTCCACAGTGGACGTTAGCAAGGTAAAGTCCAGGTGTTCTGTGGAAAGACACGAGCATGACTACCTGTTCAGTGCCCTTTATGCTCGTCTCCTAGGTACCGTTTGCAGCATCAAAAGAATTCAGGTACTTCCGAGGTATATAACATAGGTCTGATTTGGACATACTCTAAATGTACCTCTCTCTCTCTCACTCTCTCTCACTCTCTCGCTCACTCTCACTCACTCTCACTCACTCTCGCTCTCACTCTCTATCCCTCTCTCAATCTCTCTCTCTCTCTTGCTCTCTCTCACTCACTCTCACTCACTCTCGCTCTCACTCTATCTCTCGCTCGCTCTCTATTTCTCTCTCTCTCTCTCGCTCCCTCTCACTCTCACTCACTCTCAATCACTCTCTCTCTCACTCTCTCTCTCTCTCGCTCTCTATTTCTCTCTCACTCTCTCTTGCTCCCTCTCACTCTCTCTCGCTCTCTCACTCTCTCTCTCACACTTTCTCTTGGTCTGTCTCTCTCTCTCTCTCTTCCTCTCACTCTCTCTCTCTCACTCTATCGCTCTCTCTCTCTCTCTCTCTCTCTCTCTCTCCACCCTCAGGACCTCTACAGTGGATTGATTGGTCCCCTGGTCATTTGCAAGCGGAGCTTTATGGGGAAGATCGGTCTGAAGAAGGAGATCGAGGAGTTTGCTCTGCTCTTCATGGTGTTTGATGAAAACGAGTCCTGGTACATAGACGAGAACATCAAAACATACGTCCCCAACGCCAGCAAAGCCAGCAAGGACAATGAGGAGTTCGTCGAGAGCAACTTGATGCACGGTATGTTGGGAGTTGGGAGTCTGAGGTGATTGTTGAGAGAAACTTGATGCACTATATGTTGGGAGTTGGGAGTCTTGGGTGATTGTTGAGAGAAACTTTATACACAGTATGTTAGGAGTTGGGAGTCTTAGGTGATTGTCGAAAAAACTTGATGCACGGTATGTTAGGAGTTGGGAGTCTTAGGTGATTGTCTTATGTCATTGAATAATGATTTAATTGTGCACATTATTTTATTTTATTTAACCTTTATTTCCCCAGGGTAGGTTCACTGAGCATGGATGCTCTTTTGCAGGAACGCCCTGCTTCACACTCATACACATTCACACCTGGAAGCTGCCCAGTACAACCACAATCCTCTATATGTTGGCCACTGAGCAGCTCCACTGGAGGGAGAGAAAATTTTTTAGCCAATTAAATCAGGGGATGATTAGGTGGCAAGTTTGTTTTGCGAGAGCCAGATCTGGGATTTTAGCCAGGACACCGAGGAACCCCCTACTCTTTGCAAATAGTGTCATGGGATCTTTAATGACCACAGCGAGTCAGTGAATATAATATCGTTATAATTTAATGTAATGTTGATGCGGTCGCGGTGTGGAAAAGCCGCGCCCGATGGCGCTAAGGTGTGTTTTGCGTCCCGCAGCGATGAACGGCAGGGTGTACGGCAACCTGCGGGGCCTGACGATGCACGTGGGGGACAAGGTGTACTGGTACCTGATGGGGATGGGCAACGAGGTGGACATGCACACTGTTCACTTCCACGGGCACAGCTTCGACTACAAGGTGCCGCCCCCTCCCCCCCCAACCCCTCCCAACCCCTTCAACCCCCCATCACCCCATCACCCCACAACTGATACACCTGTATCCGATACACCTGCGCTATTTAAAAAAAAAAATTTTTTAAGGAGGCACCAACTTTCACACATGCCTGTGCCGTAAATTTTATTCATCCTGTTTTATAAACGATAAAATAATCAGGGATGTTCTGACCCTGTTTGTACATTTTGAGGTACTCTGCATTACATACGCAGCCATTAGGAGCCATCCCGTAATACCATTAACAGCTATCCCATAATAGCCTTGGCAGCCATCCCATAACACCAGTGTCACGGTATTCTCTGAACACCACACACATTCTGTTTGCTTTTGGGCTGGTAATGATGAGATCTCTGACCTAGCCTACGCGTACTGTGTGAACCGGACTTAACGTGTTCATGGCTGTGAATAACTAACATATTAATCATTGTACTTTATCGGACCTGTGTTTTGTAGTTGTTTCAATGACCTTTCGGTATGCGCTTATTGTACGTAGCTTTGGATAAAAGCGTCCGCTAAATAAACGTAATGTAACTGTTACATAATGAGTATTGTACCTCATCGGATCTGTGTTTTGCAGTTGCTCCAATGACCTTCGGTATGCACTTATTGCATGTCTCTTTAAATAAAAGCGTCTGCAAAATAAATGTAATGTAATATTGAATCTGTTGTCTGATTGGTTGATTAACCTGCACCTCCCCCCCAGCTGAGTGGCGTCCACCGGGCGGACGTGTTCGACCTGTTCCCCGCCACCTTCCAGACGGTGGAGATGCGGCCGGTGTACCCTGGGACCTGGCTGCTGCACTGCCACGTCACGGACCACATCGAGGCCGGGATGGAGACCACCTACACCGTCCTGGAGAAAGAGGGTGAGCCGGGGGGGCGGGGAGGCGCAGCGTTTCAGCCCAACCAATCACTTCACCTCCTGCTGATTTCACTCGTTTTTGTGCCCCTTCTCTCCGGGTGAAGTGATTGGCTAATCGGCGAAATCAGCAGTTGCAGTGATTGGTTGGAATGAAAACTTGTGTGCTCTCGGCCCTCCACAATTCTCTTTTCACCATCTAGCACCAGGAGAACAGGGACTGTGTGTGGGGAATGTTATTAATCTGAGGATTCGTGGGGAATGGAGATTGAAACGGGGAATCAAAGGATTCGTGGGGATATCAAACAGTTCACAGTGGGGATTCATATGGGGAGTATCACATCAAACTGGAGATACAAGTGTTACGTGCCACCAAAAAATGGTAAAATGTATTTTCTAACCAGATAATATAAGACATCCCACATAAATATATCAAGAAATTACAATCCAAATAGAGGCATTGGTTACTTTTTTTTTTTTTTAACCCATTTTCTCCCCAATTTAGTCGTTATACCAATTCCCCACGTGTATCATGGTCCTGGTCGATGCACTATCCTTCTGTTGGTCTGGGGAGGGTGTAGACTACCACATGCCTCCTCCGATACATGTGGAGTCGCCAGCCGCTTCTTTTCACCTGACAGTAAGGAGTTTTACTGGGAGAACGTAACGTGTTCGGAGGTTCACGCTATCTTCCCCCAGATCCACTTCCTGCTGAACAGACCAACTAGTAGGAGTCGCTAATGCAACGATCAGGACTCATATCCTCACCGGCTTCCCACCCGCGAACACTGCCAATTGTTAACTTTACTGATGTTTAAGCCACAACAGTAAAACAAAAAGCAACGTGTATTGCATTTGAAATATACACTACCTTGATCAAGTTGTCAAACTTGCATTTAAAAAACTATAAACTACGATAATGTTTTAGGTTGTGAAGACACTAATATGGCGGCTTTTTTATTCTTGTTTCAGGGTCCAAAGGTGTGAAAGGATTTCTGAAAGGCTTGTTCACAAAGAGCTAAAGAAACACGGCAGTCATGCACCACATTTTGTGTTTTATACTGGAGTTTCGTAATATCTGCGATTTTTAAAATAAACTGACATATAATTATGAATAACAATGAATCGTGGAATTATTAAATGGACATTTACTTGTTACTAGAAGTTTAAAAATGTATAAAAGAAAAAGAAAAACAAAGTCACACACTCTCTACAGAACAATTCAAATGAAGACCATCAAAGAAATTTTATTGATAACACTGGATTTTGAAAAGTAGTCATCATGCGAAATGTAAAACAAAAGCAAGGCATGTCAGTACAGACAAAAATAAAAATAAATAGAACATAAATCAATTCACAATATAAGGTTGTTTGTGTTTGCATAATAGCTTAGCCTCGCTGATGCACAGCACTCTGAACACTGTAATGATGCAAAAGCTTCGATATTTTCAATATTGCATACAGATTTTCAGAATGGTATCCTTGGCTACGGAACATGACAGAAACACTTTGTAGATTGTCTTTGATCTTTGGTCAAGCACATTCCATTCCAGTGATAACTGTGATACTTATATTGTCTCAGGGAAATAAATCAGTTCCAAGGACTCGTATTCACAAAGTGGTTCAGGGCAGGAAGGATCACTGTTGTACAATCCTAGCCTTGTCCATTGCGCTCTGAAACACTAAACTGATCCTAGACCAGCGCTCCTTAGCCTGATGCATTATGGGTGCTGTGCCCGCCTACAGTATCCAGTTATATACCAGGAATGCTACATCCATCCATCCATCCATCCATCATCTTTACCCGCTTACCCTGAGCAGGGTCGCAGGGGGGTTCTGGAGCCTATCCCAGCATGCTTTGGGCGAGAGGCAGGAATGCACCCTGGATGGGCCGCCAGTCTATCACAGGGCAATATTATAAGGTATATACAGAATTAATTTAGCTGAGAGAAGCCTTCAGTATCCGACTAACATCACAGCGGGCGACAACAGGACATTCAGCCCTTAGACGGGGATTTTAATTAAAAGGCAAAAAAGAGAGAGACCAACTTGAGGCCTTGAGGCCTGCTTAGTGTTTCCCAAAAAGGCACGCGCCAGGTCTTTGCTTTTCGTTCCACGGCAAGCATCCCGAAGTCTCGCGGGGGTAAACGCGGCGCGGCCCAGGTGCGTCGCCGCCGCCGCCACCCGCCGCCCGCTCACGCCGTCGCGTTCCTCTGGCAGCACTCCAGCAGGTGCGGGAGGAAGAACGCCGCCGTCCCGTCGTCCGGCAACAGCTCCAGGAACTCCAGCGGGTTCAGCTCCGCGGCAACCGTCACCAGGGTTTCTGTCGCCGTGGGGAAAACGCCAGCGTCAAAAAAAAGCCTCTCCGCGGCCTACCAGCGAAGAACTCGGCCCTGGGTTCTGAAACGCCGCAGGTTCCGCTTCCTCGCCGCGGAACCTGAAACATTCCAGTGCAATGCACCTCGGGAATATTTCCGAAGGTTTGAGCCCGTGGGCCTGATTTACCTGATTTTGGCACACAAAATAACTAATAACACAACCACTGATTAGTGCTAAAACAAGTACCGTGACCAATGAGAGGTCATGTTGTTGGTTTTTGCTTGAGGTAAAAGCTCTTACACCTGCTAAAGGTCTTGATAAATCAGACCCAAAGTGTGTTAAAGGCTGTTCTGAACTACAACATGGCACCAGAAGCTCATTTTTACCAACCAGGAACCTCCTGAAATTAAGCGCAGAAGACAGAAAATACACACAGAAGATCTGAAGAACGTGATGAGTCAGAATCTGGGGCAGTGTCACATGACTGAGGTACCTTCATGCTGATTGGCTAACATCCGCTGGCAGGCTGTACAGTACAGGAAGTTGCCCAGGACATTTAAAGCTCCTCACCTTTCAGTGCAGACAGCAGGATGGGGTTTTCACTGCCTGTGGATCTGGCTCTTTTACAGAGCTCAGGAAACACCTTCTGCCACCAAAGTGCCTAAAAACATCACACAAAAAAGAATTACACAAACATTATATAATTACACATCTCAAGGACCACTGCACACATTTAATAGCTCAGTAGCTTCATTATGGTTTCAATAAAAGTAACCACCAAAGGACTGAATTACAAGTATTTTATAATGCATCATAGACATAGGTGTCATTCGTCATTACAAAGTGCTTTATAATGGGTTATAATTATTGTCATAAAGCATTATGAGTACTTATGAGTGCTTGTAATTATATTACAATGCATTACAGACAGGCGTCATAGAAAGTGTATACCTAACATTACATATTTTACTTTTGGGAGTTTTCATGTTTGTGTCCCGCACATTTGGCCGGTGTTAAAGGGTTAAATGAGTAAAACGGAGTGTGGGAGTGGGCGGGTACCGTGGGGCCCTGCCGCAGCTCGTGATTGGCGTAGGGTATGAGGGCCTGCGGGCAGCGGTCCAGCAGCCTGTCGATGGCGCTCTCGTGCTGCCCGAGCCGGGCGGCGCACAGAACGTGAACGCTGAGCCCGGCGCCGTCCGCGTCCGACAGCTGCTCCACCAGGGGCAGCACTGAGCACACGTCCAGAGAGGGCCCGCACAGCAGGGACTGCGCACACACACAGAGCAGAGACACAATCAGCCAATCACACACGCAGAGCACAGACACAATCAGCCAATCACACAAGACCTGACACATCTCATCCAATCAGAGAGGGCCGCAGAGCAGGGACTGCACACACGCAGAGCAGAGACACAAACAGCCAATCACACGATGCCAGAACCCTCTCATCCAATCAGAGAGGGGCCGCAGAGCAGGGACTGCACACACAGAGCAGACACAATCAGCCAATCACACAAGACCTGACCCCTCTCACCCAACCAGGGAGAGCCTCTACACCAGAGACTGCACACACAGAACAGAGCACAGAACCAATCACACAACAGCAGACTCCTCTCATCCAATCAGGGAGAGCCAGTACAGCAGGGACAGCACACACAGTGCAGAGCGCCTCAGCCAATCAGATTGCCAGGATGAGTGGAGACCATCAGAACAGGAGGGAAAAGCAGACACACCTGCAGCTTCTCCAGATCCTCCTGGTTGCCGGGGGCGATGCTGAGTTGTGTAGGGGTGACCACGCTCACCCAGGGATACAGCGTCCCGTAGTGACAGCATGAGTTGATCTATCAGAACCACAAGATCAAAAAGGCTGATCCACTGTCTAACAGAGCACCACTGTCTAACGCAGACCTGGGTACATAAAACGTACATTCAAAACCACTTAACCCTTTGAACAGTAGGTTTTTTGGAATTCTTTTTCCAAAGACAGTGTTCTAAGAACTCCATCGCTTTCAATTACCAGTAGCAATTGTGACATCAGCATTAGAACGTTCACTTAGGAAAGATTCTAAACACACATTTGTGATGACAAACCTCGAAGGATGAAAATGGTTCAGATTGAGAGAGCTCGACTGCACTCCCATAATCACAGCATTTTGGGGCAGTGTTCCCGGGGCAACGCTCACTCTCTGCACTCACCAGATCCTCTGCAGTCTTCAGGGGTCTGATTCCCTCCTGGTTGCTCCGGGCTACGCGGTCGATGTAGACCGAGGTCAGGCGGAACAGCAGCTCCTGGATGACCGGGTCCTGAGAGGAGGCCACCAGGAGGGCCTCCCAAAAATCCACCAGCAGCTGCTGCCCGCCCTGTGGTTCAGCCCCATCCCGGCACAGCTCCTGAGACACACACAATACAATTATCACCACACACACACACACACACACACAATACAATTATCACCACACACACACACACACACACACAATACAATTATCACCACACACACACACACACACACACAATACAATTATCAACACACACACACACACACAATACAATTATCACCACACATCACACACACACACACACAATACAATTATCACCACACACACACACACAGGGTTTGTGCAGGTAAACAGTCACAGATTTGCGCAGTTAAGCAGGGTTTGCGCAGGTGAGCCGGGTTTGTGCAGGTGAGCAGGGTTTGTGCAGGTGAGCCGGGTTTGTGCAGGTGAGCAGGGTTTGTGCAGGTGAGCGGGGTTTGTGCAGGTGAGCGGGGTTTGTGCAGGTGAGCGGGGTTTGTGCAGGTGAGCAGGGTTTGTGCAGGTGAGCAGGGTTTGTGCAGGTGAGCGGGGTTTGTGCAGGTGAGCGGGGTTTGTGCAGGTGAGCGGGGTTTGTGCAGGTGAGGGTTGCAGGTAGACAGTCACAGATTTGCGCAAGTAAACAGGGTCTGCGCAGGTGAGCAGCCGCAGCGCTCGGGCAGGCGAGCTCACCTGGAAGAAGACGTCGGCCTCCTCCAGCCTGACCTTGCTGTTCTCGTGCAGCGCCACCAGGGCGGCGACCAGCAGCCCCTCCTGCGTGTCCCGCAGGTGATGAGCCAGCGAGGTGGGGACCACGCCCTTCCCCCTGCCCTGCAGCAGCAGCTTGGGCTCCTCGATGAAGCCGTAAACTTGGAGCATCTGAGGATCGGCCAATCAGATGCTCAAACGATCAATCAACCAACCAATCAGCTAAGCAGCATTCACAAAGATATTTATCAATCAATCAACCAATCAGCTAAGCAGCATCCACAAAGATATTCTCCCATTCACTTGGAACCAGAGAGGGGTCTCATCCATAGGTTCCAATAACAGTACAGCAGGACAGTAACAAATCTCTTATGAATTGCTGTTGTACGTAACAAGATTGTAAAGTAACTGAATTCTCTTACTCTGAAGAACTACTTATTCTACCATGCTGAAACCTGCACAACAAGGGACATTTAATAAAAAAATAAAACAATTTTGAAAACCGCATCATGTGTTTGTCTTCCAATACACTCGTATTATGTCAAAAAAAGTGAGAATGCTTTTGCACCTATGTTACTAGGTTTGGGTATTTTGATTGTGCATACTGTATATTTAGATTGTATATTGTATATGATGTATATTTTATACTGCTAGCATTGCACAGGATATTCTGTTGAGGTGTGTGGATATGTGTGTGTGTGTGTGTGTTTGTTAGTGTATGTACAGAGTACCTCTGTGTTTTAAATGAGACGTGTATGACCACATGAATTTCCCCTTGTGGGATAATGAAGTTCACTTTGACCTTGACTTTGACCTTCTCCTGTCGGGTCTGAGGACGGTATCGGGTAAAGCCAGGCGGGCGAGCGGGCGAACAAGCGAACGAGCGAGCGCGTGCACACGCTCACCTCCGCGTGCCGGCCCATCTGCTGGCGGTACAGCGGCGCGTCGCCCAGCCGCAGTGCCAGGGTCGCCGTGGCGAGGGTGAGGACGACGGAGGGGGCGCCGCCCGCCGCCTCCAGCCGCTCCAGGTGCGCCAGCGCGTGGGCGGGGCCGGCCCGGCACAGGAACGGGCTGATGACCACGTGGGGCAGCTGCTCCGGCTCCGCCTCCCCGAATATGTCCAGCACCGCATCGGCCGTTTCCTGCGGGGGGAGAGAAAAGAAAAGAAAAAAAAACGTTCCGCGTTTCGTCAGCGTCGTACACACGCGCGCGCGCACACACACACATAAAAACTGCTCAAGTTTCAGGAAAAAACTGCTTCTTCTTCCCCCCCCCCCCCCCCCTCCACATTCACTGACATGCTAATGTGACATCATGGCTTGTGAACCAACCAATCCATTACGTTAGGGCTGCCCAACCCTGTAGGTTTTCACTCCAACCCCAACAAAGCACACCTCACTCAACAGCTAGAGCAGGGCTGCCTAACCCTGTTCCTGGAGATCTACCGTCCTGCAGGTTTTCACTCCAACCCTAACCAAGCACACCTCATTCAACAGCTAGAGCAGGGCTGCCCAACACTGTTCCTGGAGATCTACCGTTCTGTAGGTTTTCACTCCAACCCTAATAAAGCACACCTCATTCAACAGCCAGAGCAGGGCTGCCTAACCCTGTTCCTGGAGATCTACCATCCTGTAGGTTTTCATTCCAACCCTAATAAAGCACACCTCATTCAACAGCCAGAGCAGGGCTGCCCAACTCTGTTCCTGGAGATCTACCGTTCTGTAGGTTTTCACTCCAACCCTAATAAAGCACACCTCATTCAACAGCCAGAGCAGGGCTGCCCAACTCTGTTCCTGGACATCTACCGTCCTGTAGGTTTTCACTCAAACCCCAACCAAGCACACCTCATTCAACAGCTAGAGTTCTGCATTGAGCTGCTAACTGGTAGAATTAGGGTTGAAATAAAGACCTAAAAGAGATCTCCAGCTGTTGAAGGAGGCTAACTTAGTTAGGGTTGGAGTGAAAACAAAGGACAGTAGATCTCCGAGCGCAGAGCCGGGCAGCCCTGCTTCACTTACCTGGTTCAGCTCCTCCATGGTCTCCTCGTAAAGAGAGTGCTTCAGGTAGAACAGGAAGCCCTTGCCGAATCCGGCCGAGTTTCCGCAGAACGGCTTGTTCCTCTGGACGACCTCCGCCACCGACAGACCAGACATCTTGTAGTAAGGGAGGGCCAAGTGGCACTCCCGCTTGTCAAACCTAAACAGTTTTTTTTTAACTTTTATTTTTTACTTTATCGACCAATCAGAAGCAGTGACTTTGATTTCCTTAGAGTGTTTGGCAGAGAGGAGGCAAGCTATTGGCCACAAAACACCGTTTGTATCGATTTCACTCCCAAATTCAGTCAATTCAGGAAAGTAACTGAAACTCGAGCCTCTTTTCCACGGTAGGGCCGAACGGTTACCAGGGGCTCTAAGTGCAGTTCCGAGCTGCTCGGGACTCGTGGGAACGGTTACCGTGGAAACATCCATTGGAACCGTTCCTCTCCGTGCTCAGAACTGTTTGGCCCTACTGTGGAAAAGAGGCTTCAGTGGATTCATTGAAGAATGCTCACTGAATATAACTGGCATTATTCATGATCTGAACTGAAATGAAATTTCCTAAACTGACTGAAACAAGAGGGGACAGGCCACCAAACCCGTGATCAGTCAGGTGATCACACGTTTAGTGATGATCTCGTATCCGCCTCCATTTCCTGATATTTTTGTCTGTAAGTAATCTCTAGCCATTTATGCGGCTGGCACTAAGCTAAATCTGAAAAATCTTTTGCAGTTCACTTTGTTAGTGAATTAATCCCCAGCTGGATAAATAAATACAAACAAGTTGTGTGTCATAGGTCAGGTGACACACCTCGGCATGTGTCATAGGTCAGGTGACACACCTTGGTGTGTGCCGTTGGTCAGGCGACACACCAACGTGTGTGCCGTTGGTCAGGTGATACACATCGGTGTGTGTCATAGGTCAGGTGACACACCGAGGTGTGTGTCATAGGTCAGGTGACCCACCTGCTGTAGCAGTCTCCCAGCTGGGCGCAGCTCTCCTGGAAAGCCCTCTGCAGCCCCTCCCTCTCGCTGGGGTCGGTGACGCGGGGGTCCAACAGCGCCGCCCGCAGGAGCAGGTGAGCTTCGCTCAGCAGGTGAACGCAGCTGTGCGACAGGGGATTGGTCACCTCGTACTTCTGACTGTACTCCACCTGCGCAGGAGAGAAACGCACAAGGCAGCATCTCGGTCCTGATCTAGGATCAGTTTTCTGCCTGTCCACATCCCAACCTTACCTGGTACAAGCTGATCCTAGATCATAACATAACCTTGCCCATTGTGGTAAATGGACTGCATTTATATAGCGCTTTTTACAGGAACTATGACTACACAAAGTGCTTTACAATTAATGCCTCTCGTTCTCTTTCCTTTAACCCCTGAACAGCTTTAACCCTTTAAGGTGTTAAGTCACAAATGTGTGATCAGAATGTTCTTAAACTGAACATTCTAATGCTGATGTTACAATCACTACTGGTAACTGAGCGTTCTAATGCTGATATAACAATCACTACTGGTAACTGAGCGTTCTAATGCTGATGTAACAATCACTGCTGGTAACTGAGCATTCTAATGTTGATGGTACAATCACTACTGGTGATTGAAAGCAGTGGAGTTCTAGAACACGGACTAGGGGCTTTTGGAAATAAAACACTGCAGAGAAATCTGCTCTTCAGGCAGGTTTGAGCTGGGCAGCTGGAATGGCGGTATAGCGGTACGGTGTGGCGATCGGCGCGCAGCCAGGCGGCCCTACCATCTCGCTGTAGAGCTGCAGGGTGGAGACGGTGTTCACCACGTACAGGTTCCACCCGTGCCCCCCCTCGCTGGGCTCCTGCACCCTGGGGATGGAGGTCTTCCTTGACCTGTGGGGGGGGGGGGGGAGGGGGGGGGCACTTAGTCACAGTCATTTAAACACCCCTATGGAGACCCAAACACTGGATCTTTATGACAGACTGTAACACCAGTTCTGCCCAGATAGTAATATTAATCTTTTTAAAATAATAAATAAATAAATAATGCAACTGCTAAATAATTAGGTAATATATAATATTAATTACGTGCCACTGTGTGCAGGCTAAATATTTAATAATACATTGGAGGCTCTTTGTGCTCTCCAATGACTAAATATATATTAGTGATATTGATGAGTAGCAGTAACAGTAGCAATTTCATAGAACTTCATTAAATTAATTTGGTTTCACACTACAAATCACACTACTGCACGAGGAAAGCAGTGTTTTTCTACAGTTATTATAGTTACGGAGGACAACTGACTTTCCAAGAGGTTAGTCACTTCTACACATAATTCTGCCAAAGCACATCCAGCTACTTAATCATAGGGATTGACAGGGAGGGGCTTTGTTAAAAAAAAAAGATTAGTTCTCATTTTTTGCTTCCATGTTGAAAAAACGCCACACAACACTGGCTCTATCACGGATTTCTAGTGCCCCTACATTAAAAGGAAGGACGAGTATTTTTTATTTTCGTTAGATGAACTCCCATGTTATTTACCCCACAACTGTGATAGGTCTACGTGACATGCTGTACTGACAATTACACTTTATGGCTACAGCAGATTCATGTGACACGACAACGTTAGTCACAGTGGGCGGAGTCGAGCGACATCCAAAAGAATGCTCTTTTGATTCCTTCCTCCCCAAGCCCCGCCTCCTTTCAGAAAAAAACGCTCGGATTATAAACGGAATGGAATGCGTGTCGCCTGGTAACCAGGCCGCCCTTCACTAAGCAGAAAAAAAAAAAACAGAGACCGGGGAACAACTGATTATCATGCGAGTCCACACACGTTAGGAGGGGGATGACCAAAACCGTGTTAGAGGTATTTTAGTAAGGACTGAGAACAAGGCCCCGGGCCCGGAGGTTTAGGGGGGGAGATGCGGGGATGGAATAACATGGAGGCACGACGATTCAGGAACTTACAAGAACGACCTGGACAGGAAGCTCTCCAGCCCTGGAGTAGTTGAAGGATCTATACCTACCGCTAGGAAAATCCCAGTAAGGGCTTTGTGCTCTTTTGATTCGCTATAATGAGGAGTTGTAGAACATTTAGAGCATCGAAACAAACCCAGAAAATAAGCACAGTAAAAAAAAACAAAAACATCATGAGCAACGTTGAGTAAATTGGCAAATTAGATCTGAAGTGAGACCAAAACTGATCTGAAAACGAAACCAGAGGGGCCAAGGTAAAGCTTTGAAACCTCAAGAAACAAGGCACCATAATCCTCCCTTGCGTCAACGAAACTCAAACGGGGAAAAAGGCACACAAAGAAGTCGTCCAAGGTAACGTTACAAATGAAGGCATTCCGTCTTCCTGCTAAACGCACTAAACTTGCTCTTCCTGCCGTCACATTACAGGCATTTGGCGGACGCTCTTATCCAGAGCGGCTCGCACCACTTCTCCGCCGTCTAACAGACCGGCCCTGACGGCATTAACCCCGGCTCGCGAGGCCCTGGGTACCCACGTTGTCCTGGCGCGCGTCCGCGGCGGCGCCCCCTGCTGGCCCGCGTCGGCCGCGGTCAGCAGCACCACGTGGTTCCTGTCGTGGCACAGCGACTTCAGCCCGATGAACAGCTGGATTCGCAAAGCGCACACCTGCATGGTGAAGGCCGGGCAGGCCTGCGTGGACACATCACATCACATCGCACTTATTTATCCAAAGCGACGTACAAAAAAAAGTGCATTATCATGGTCATTGGAACAACTGCAAAAACACAGGTTCGATGAGGTGCGATACTCGATTTCGCACAGCTACTTACAGCCAAGAACACAGTTCAGTTCACGCAGTGAACATTATTCTGTCCTAACTTATGCCAAGGAGAAGTAACTAATTAGAAAATGGCATCCCTGGAGGTTTGGAGTACTTAAGTCACATAAGAGTATCAACCTGGTCAGGCTCATAGTGCTGTAAGGTTATGAGCAGCCTGGTCAGGCTCATAGTGTTGTAAGGTTATGAGCAGCCTGGTCAGGCTCATAGTGCTGTAAGGTTATGAGCAGCCTAGTTAAGCTCATAGTGCTGTAAGGTTATAACCAGCCTGGTCAGGCTCATAGTGCTGTAAGGTTATGAGTGGCCTGGTCAGGCTCATAGTGCTGTAAGGTTATGAGCAGTCTGGTCAGGCTCATTGTGCTGTAAGGTTATGAGCGGCCTGGTCAGGCTCATGGTGCTGTAAGGTTATGAGCAGCCCGGTCAGGCTCATAGTGCTGTAAGGATATGAGTGGCCTGGTCAGGCTCATAGTGCTGTAAGGTTATGAGCAGCCCGGTCAGGCTCATAGTGCTGTAAGGATATGAGTGGCTTGGTCAGGCTCATAGTGCTGTAAGGTTATGAGTGGCCTGGTCAGGCTCATAGTGCTGTAAGGTTATGAGCAGCCTGGTCAGGCTCATAGTGCTGTAAGGTTATGAGCAGCCTGGTCAGGCTCATAGTGCTGTAAGGTTATGAGCGGCCTGGTCAGGCTCATGGCGCTGTAAGGTTATGAGCGGCCTGGTCAGGCCCATAGCGCTGTAAGGTTATGAGCGGCCTGGTCAGGCTCATAGTGCTGTAAGGTTATGAGCGGCCTGGTCAGGCTCATAGTGCTGTAAGGTTATGAGCGGCCTGGTCAGGCTCATAGTGCTGTAAGGTTATGAGCAGCCTGGTCAGGCTCATAGTGCTGTAAGATTATGAGCGGCCTGGTCAGGCTCATAGTGCTGTAAGGTTATGAGCGGCCTGGTCAGGCTCATAGTGCTGTAAGGTTATGAGCAGCCTGGTCAGGCGCATAGTGCTGTAAGGTTATGAGCAGCCTGGTCAGGCTCAGAGTGCTGTAAGGTTATGAGCAGCCTGGTCAGGCACATAGTGCTGTAAGGTTATGAGCAGCCCGGTCAGGCTCATAGTGCTGTAAGGTTATGAGCGGCCTGGTCAGGCTCATAGTGCTGTAAGGTTATGAGCAGCCTGGTCAGGCTCATAGTGCTGTAAGGTTATGAGCGGCCTGGTCAGGCTCATAGTGCTGTAAGGTTATGAGCGGCCTGGTCAGGCTCATAGTGCTGTAAGGTTATGAGCAGCCTGGTCAGACTCATACTGCTGTAAGGTTATGAGCAGCCTGGTCAGGCTCATAGTGCTGTAAGGTTATGAGCAGCCTGGTCAGGCTCATAGTGCTGTAAGGTTATGAGCGGCCTGGTCAGGCTCATAGTGCTGTAAGGTTATGAGCGGCCTGGTCAGGCTCATAGTGCTGTAAGGTTATGAGCAGCCTGGTTACGCTCCTAGGACAATGAGCTGGAAAGGAGGGCCTAACCCTGGAATATTTTAACCCACAAACACACCACATGATTACACAGGCATCCAGACGGACGTCACCTTCATGGTAGTGTCAATGTAGGGGTCCTCGACCCTGGCTGCCACTGCACTGCATCGCACTGAGAAACACTGGAGCGCATTCCTGCAGGGGAGAGACAGCACGGCATTTACAGCTCTGAAGAACCTTCCGGAGAGAGAGAGAGTGTGTGTGTGTGTGTGTGTGAGAGAGAGAGAGAGTCTGTGTTTGTGTGTGTGTATGTGTGAGAGACAGAGAGAGAGAGAGAGAGAGAGAGAGACAGAGATAGATAGAGTGTTTGCGTGTGTGTGAAAGAGAAACAGTCTATTTGAGGGTTCAGGCCTGGTTTTTGCCCTTGATCTACTGCTCTGTAAAGTGTCTTTGTGACAGTTCTGTCTAATAAAAGGCTATACAAAAACTGTATTTGATTTGACTTTATGATGATGTGAGAGGCGGGCTACTTTGTGATGATGTAAGAGGAGGGCTACTTTGTGATGATGTAAGAGGTGGGCTACCCTATGATACTATAAGAGATATAAGAGATGGACCGCCCCGTGTACCAGTGAGGCTACCTGGTGATGACGTGGAGGAACTGGTCACAGAGGACGGCCTGCTGAGCCTTCTCTGGGAACTGATAGGTGGAGATGAGCTCCACGGTGCCCCTCAGGCTGTACATGTAGCCGGTGTTCGGCAGGGAGAAGAAACAGAAGACGCACGTAGGCTCTGCGGCCTCAACACCGCCCTCTTGGCTGCCTGCGATAAGGGGACAAAAAACGAGATCAAACAAGCTGAGATCCAGCATCCTGCTTCTGTCCACTGCCAGCAAACTCGCTCGCCTCAACACTTATTCAAGAACGGGATGCCCTGGAAGACATCTTGGTCGTGACTGACTGACTTTTGCAATGGTCCAATGCCCCTGCTCATACTGATTTTGAAATGGACTCAAAACAGGAAACAGCCAATGAATTCATAGTCCCCGCCTTCCCCCGGGAGCTCTTCAATCCAACAGAACAGGTACATATCCTCAACTGTATGTCATCAGTACCGATAAAACATCTTCGATGGCCCAGGGTTGGGGCTCAATTCCATTCAAATTCAGGAAATTCCATAAATTAACTGAACAATCCCCATACAACACAATGCCCCCTCCCCCCACCCAATTCACAAACTGAATTTCGATTAATTTCCTAAATTGGCGCACTTCATCGCGGCCCTTCGTCGGTCTTACTCACTGGAAACAGTGAACATGGGGCGGAGCTGCAGAGAGTGCAGGCAGGTCTCCTCCACACTGCAGCCTTGGAAGAAGTCCGGGGCGAACCGCCTGTTAAAAAACCCAAAAAAACGACACACTGGTGAGACGTACGGACCCCCAACAACAGACCACCACCAGGGGGCGGGCTTCAGATGCAGTGGAAAGAAAGGTTACAGCGGTGGGGCGACCTCGAGAAAGCAAGAACTAGGCCTAGACTGGGGGGCCGAGCTAGAGAGCGCGTTGAGCAAGAGACTCCACCAGGGGGCGACCTCGAGAAAGCAAGAACTAGGCCTCGACTAAAGGGGCGAGACTGCCAGGATGCAAGCATGAGAAAGCAGAAAAACCACCACTAGGGGACAAGCTAGAGATGGTATTAAAGACACTCCACCAGGGCATGACCTTGAGAAAGGAGGAGGAAAGACGCCACCAGGGGGGCGAGCTTGAGACATTACGGCACCTGTACAGGACGTAGGTCACTCCAAGGCGGGCCTGCACCTCATCCTCCATGCCAGCCCACTCCAGAGAGACGGGGATCCCACATTCTTTCGCCTCCTCCCCCAAGAACTCCTGGTTCCTCTGGAACACGATGAAGTCGTCTGGGTCGCGGTGGGCATCGGATCGACCTCCTCCGGCATCTGTTCAGAAAGGTCACCGCACGATCACACTCACGCTCAGGCATTTCACGCTCTTATCCAGGAATAACAGTGCAAACTGATGTATCTTGTAAAACTTTCAATAACATGGAAAGCATTTTTTAACCGAAGGTACTAAAAAGGGTTAAAGTATTTAAAACAATGCCGTAACGTTGTACAGTCGTGAGCAACTTGGCTTACCTTTGCTTGTCACACATTCCATTTAAACTGCTGGGTTTTTACTGAAGTACTTCCGGTTAACCACCATTCTCACCTGGGAATCACACCTACCACCTGGTGACCTCACCATTACACTACACTAATACCTGCAGTGTAATATAACAGGGTAGGTAAAACATGATCTGTGATAATATGAAGTATCTCAAATATGCATTTGACCCAGGTCTGGGGTGTAGCAGCTAGGTTCAAAATCGGCTGTCTTCATCATTGCTGGTGCCACTCATCACACCCTTGGTCAAGCACAGCCTGACACAGGGATGTCAAACTCCAGTCCTGCAGGGTTGCAGTCAGTGTCTGCTGGTTGTTGGCGCGATTCTGCTCGAGCGATTCTTTTCAGGTGTTGGTCAGAGAAAGAGTCCACACACCTTGTTCTCAAAGCCTTAATTGGCCGATGACAGAAAGGAAACCCAATGATCCCTGGAAACACAGTGGACCTTCAAGACTGAGGTTTGACACCCCTGGGCCAATGTGTATGTATGACCATACATACACACAAGGCTAACCAGTGTGAAGGAGCAAAGGACTTCGCTAAAGCCCCGAACATATCGATCCGCTTCTGATTTAAAACAAAATAAAAAATAAAAATAAAAACACGTGCTGTTTTTTTTTAACCACCTGTTTCCTCGTCATCGTTGCTTCCGGTAACCATTTCCTTGGGCACCAGAGCTCGCGGCTCCTGTGTGCCGCCGTCGTCCCCGCTGCGGCTCTGAAAGCGCTCGAGCTTGACCACCAGCACCTCCAGCTCCATCTGCAGGGCCACGAACCCCGCGCAGAGCGCGACCTGCGTGGGCGTCCATCCGGGGACGTGCAGGATGAGGAAGCGCTCGAAGTCCAGCACGGAGAGCCGCTCGCTCAACGCTTGCCTCCTCAGGCTGAAGATCACCAGGCTCTTGGCGCAGCCCACGAGCAGGTCCCCCGTTACCGCGCAACACGCAACGCACAGCGGCGGCTCCACCAGCGGGATCTCGATTATCTCCATCTGTTCCTTCGGCGCGCCGCGGAAAGACGAAGCGCGCAAGAAGTGACCCAGCAGACGGACGCCGACCCGGGTCTTCTCCACAGCCTGGTAACGCCAGTTCGTATAGGCGCGAAGGTACGTGGCTCTGTTCTTCTCCTCGATCGTAACAAGATAGTCCCCTTGGGGAGAGCATGATCAAGAAAAGGCATTACTTACGGCATCACAATAACATTCAACCAACCCACGCCCGTTGTATAGGTAGCACAACTTATTTTCAGTTCAGGAGATCAGATTAATTTAATTTAACGTTATCTTCCATGTGGATTTTTCCCTATTAGTGAATTTAACTACAGTTGATTTCCTGAATTCAGACAACATAATTAAAAAGCAATTGACGTCCGCTCTGGCCTCTTAGCCCACTCTGACCGGCCAAGGACGGAGTTTAGCCCTGAATGGGTTATTAAATTATACGACATGCAATGGCCAGTTGATGAGCAAATCTTTAACCAGAAAGTGGAAGAGGAGACTTTTATTATTTTTTTATAAAACTAGTAGACACCTAAATGAACATTACTATGTAAGATTTGATAATCATTAATTCGGTAGGCTACTGCATTCTTGAAGCTGGGGCACTCCATATATAAACATGCATGTTGTTATTTTTCTACCTATATTACTTACCTATCTGACTGTGCAGTATGCTCTGAACAGTGCCCATAGTCGCAAATCGACAGATGAGGGAACAGCCCTCCTCTTGCATTTTATATGCCTCGATCTTGCATCCTCCGGCAGACACCACGAAAAGGGCATCACCTCCGCAACAAACCAGCCCCGGTTCCTGCTCTGTTGGCACTATTTGCTGCGATGCGAACGGATGCCAGTTGTAAACGTGAACCATTTCTGCAGATGTACCTCGCTGGTGACCAGCGAACCACACCACCCGAATTGTTTACGTTCCTGTAACTGAACCCTTTCCTCCGCCGAAGGCTATACTGTTTGCTAGCAGCTAGCAAGCTAATCTACCTTCGTTGAGTTCCGCGTTCACCCGCCTTCGCGTACGAGTGACCCGGCCGTCCAAACGCGCAAGCAGCGAGTCAGCTAACTTTATCGGAATCACATGCTAAGTCGTCTTGTGATGGTCAGGCAAACCTTGTTTGCGTGGTTGTTTCCAAGTAGATTCCCTTCCTTGTCTTTCTAAAATACATTTCTCGTAATTAATAGCATGCAATGACATTAGGTAGAAACGATTCGGTTCCGAGGTCTAGACGTACAGGTACAATTTTATGAGGTTACAGGGTGTATTAAAAGTCCGTAAAGCGTTACTTTCAGTTCCTCTTTATAGGATATAGCCTAACTGACAACAACAGCGTGTCAAGCAAACCCATCCGCTCATTGGTTAAATTGTCTGTCAGTTAAAAGTTACCGACTTCGATTGGCTTTTCTTTACATTACATTACATTACCGTAGGCATTTGGCAGACGCTCTTGTCCAGGGCGACGTACAACAAAGTGTATAACCGTAACCAGGGACACGTGTGTTGAAAACGCTAGAGGGAAGTAGCCCACACTTCCAAGTGCAGGGAGTGACCTTTTCTTGATAGTGTATCTCTTCCCAACAGACCTTGCTGAAATGCTTTGCATTCGAAATGTGTTTTACGTTTATATGGGATGAAATGAGATTTAAACGATTTATAATGTATAGTGCAATCAAATTATTGTGTAAATGTAAATGTAAATTATCGTGGTTGGATTTACAGTTTCTCATTTGATTGAAAACTTAGTATAAACTGAACACAACGTAAATTGCCCAAATATATTAATGCTGTGTGAATTGATGGTCAAAAACATAATACAAGTTAAGAAACGAGACAAAAACAAGGTCATGGGTAATAATAACTTTATTTTTAATTGTAGGTAGATTTCGAGTATAGAAGGGCTGAATGGCTTGTTCTCATCATTACTGTAGACATACGTGTAAGTTTAGGGGGAGGCGGGGAGATTGTAATGTCGCCCCCAACTTGTCACCCCAAATATTTCCATACGAATTCATAGTTCGACTAGACTGTGGTTGTGAGATTGTGAAATAAAACCTGTGCCTATGATTGTAACACAGGGGTGCACAACTCCGGTCCTGGAGGGCTGGTCTGCGTGCCGATTTTTGTTCCAACCAGTTTTAGTTAGTTTTAGTTTTCTGACACCTCTATAAACTACGCTGGTTCACCACAGTACTTGGGCATAGTAAAATCTTTAGGATGCACATGCAGTCTGCGGCTGCAGCTGGCGCTTATACAAATGTCAGATCAAAATATGATATATGATTTAGTATGAATTAAATGATTAAGAGCAGAGGCTGCCACAGAATGCTGACACGGATCGGCCGTTGTTGCGTTGCCCCTGCCGCAGCCTATCTACTGCTGCCATTCATATCCCAAAATTTCCTAAGTAGAGGTTGTGCGTGCTCTTTCCAGGGCAACCGCTCGCCGTCGGTGGAGCTCTGCTCGGCACTGGCAAAACCGGGGGAGGAAGAACCTGCACAGACCCCAGCGGAGCTCGGGTCTTCGGGCGAGAGGGACCGTCATTTGAGGCTTGGGGGTGGTGGTGCTCGTGCGGGTGCAGGTGTCCGTGCTCGTGCTTGTGCGATTGGTCGGCGGGTTTTTGCTCTTCGCCCGAATCGGAGCTGTGCGCGCCCTCTCGCGCGTGGTTCGCTTTTTCAGCCTTCCCAGCCTGGCGAAGACACAAGCGGGGGTTACCGCGTTAGTAACAGCCAATCCGCTCGCTCTCTCTCTCGCTCACTCTCACTCACTCTATATCCCTCTCTCAATCTCTCTCTTGCTCTCTCTCACTCACTCTCACTCACTCTCGCTCTCACTCACTCTCACTCACTCGCTCTCACTCTCTCTCGCTCACTCTCACTCACTCTCGCTCTCACTCTATCCCTCTCTCAATCTCTCTCTCTGTTGCTCTCTCACTCACTCCCACTCACTCTCTATCTCTCTCTCACTCTCTATTTCTCTCTCACTCTCTCTCGCTCCCTCTCACTCTGTCTCACTCTCTCTCTCTCACACTTTCTCTTGGTCCGTCTCTCGCTCTGTCTCAATCTCTCTTTCTCTCACTCTGTCGCTCGCTCTCTCACACTCTCTCTCTCTTTCTCTCTCTCTCTCACACACACACACACACACACACTGCGCTCTTTGATCTGTGTCCAAGGAATCAATTCTTAGCTTTACCTCTGGTTCAAAGATTTCACAATTTGCGGTGATGTGCACCTTCGTCTCCGGCATCCCATGAACTTCCATGTGGGAGCCTTTGCAGAGTCCCCTGTGCTTTTTGGTGAAAGGAAAAAAAACATTCTGCAATCCGTTCTGCCATTAAACGCGTTCATTTATACTGTACAGCCCAATTTTAATATGGAAGTACATTGGAACGAACATGATTCCCTTAGCCCTGTTAGTGGCATTGGGTGATATGCCGTATGCCATATATTAAAAAAAAAAAAAAGCAATTATTTACATCACCGGTACTTACCGCAAATTCACAGTCCATCAGTTTGCACTGGGACACATCAACGCCAGGTGCTGCCTTAGAACACACTGTTTCCTGAATGGTGTATTCCACAAAGTAGGATGGGCCAACAACCCACTGAGAAGACAGCAGTGAAATGGCAAATCAGTGGACTTGGTGCTAAATTTGCATTGTTTGACAGACTAAAGTGTAGGGCTGGTATTGGCTGAAGGTGAAAGAGGGACTGCGAAGATTCTGCCAGAAGTGGTGTACTGTGCCAGGAGGGGACGCTCTTCCCTTGGACCAAATTGAGATCCAGTGCTGTACTGACTCACTGAGGTCATTAAATACTTTGTGCCATTTCTCAAAAGTTCAAGGAATTCAACCTTGATGTACTGTTCAATTTTACACAAAGCTGGCTTTCTAAATCCAGCCATCAACTAATCTCCTTAAATCTGATTGGCTATCTACATCTGGGCACTTAGCCAATCAGACGTAGGGAGATAACTATCTACGTCTAACCACCTGGTCATTGCCCTAAATCTGATTGACTGCTCAGTCCCTTCTGTCACCTACCCACCCTGATTCCCCTGTAAGAAAAAAAAAAAGGCGTTTGAAGTACATAATGGTAAAATAATTTTATCAGTGAATGTACTGAACCGGATTAAATTGGACAGACCTGCATCGAGGCCCTGGTCACGTTGAGGAGAGCGAAGTAGTTTGGAAGGCTACTCATTTCGTTAAATTTCTTCAGTGAGAGGTCAGCGGCATTCAGTACTTCGGGATCCTCAAAGTTTGTGCCGGTGGGACAGTCTGGGCATATTCGTCCAATGACTGAGCGCGGTACTGGAATCGAACAAAAGTACACAAAGACCTGACATGATGTAACACACGGTCCCATCTGTAGATGTCAAAGAGTGGAGTACATTTTTATTCGGGAAAATTGACGGGTCAGGGATATAAAAAAAGAGAAAATGACATTCCACAACCCAAAGTATATTTAAGCTGGGAAAAAGTAGAATAAACAACATTTTACCTGGCTGTATGGTGCAGCTGTATTTGTAGAGCTCAACTTTTTGTTCAGTTGAATCTACAAAAATGCTTGTTTCACAGTTCCCATATTTCTGTTAAAAAAGAAAATAAACCTCGTGTTACACCTCGGTACCGCTTTAGGCTAAAAGTGTCGTTCAGGAATCGATTCATTAATTTGCATGAACAAATCATTACAATAGATTTAGTAATAGACACTAACTAATCAATAAGCAAACAAATTACTTGACCCCTCAAACAGTAGTGATACATATCCATGTCTCTGATTTTGCAGACACGTAGATCAGACCTTTTAAAATGCAGTGGTGCTTACCTTCACAAATAACTGATCCGAGACTAGTTTACCAGACTTAAACTCGAGGTGAACCCTTTAATGAAGAAGGGTTCTGCAGAGTATAGCCCATTCTCATTACCGTTAAATAAACATACCGGACCATCTCCAGCACTTCTGATCTCACAATCACTCTGATTCTTCCTGGTGAATACATGACACTTTGTTTCCAGGAAATCAATGGTCAGGTTGTACACTGCCCCACCTGTTTCCTGAGTACAAAAAGAACAGAAAACAAATGATTCTTACTGGTTTCTGTGGACAGTGAAAACATGGAATTCTCATTCACCTTCCCTGTTTAACCCTTTGAATAGTTGTAGGTTTTTTGGAATGTTTCTTTCAAAATTCTGTGTCACTGTTCTAGAACTCCATTGCTTTCGGTTACCGGTAGTGACTGTGGAGTCAGCATTCGAATGCTCAGTTAAGAACATTCTGCTCACATAATTGTGATCTCAGGCCTTAAAGGGTTAACAGCTCACTGTTTGACTATACCATGACTTCTTCCCATTTATCATTTAATCAAAAACAAGCATCCGCATGGAAATTTCTCCCCTGCAGATGTATTGTTATCTTTTTCTGCTCTCATGCATGTGAGAATGTGGTAAAATATGACTTTTTTGGCATTTGTTTGAGTGCAAATTCAATGTAAGATGCGCTATATAAATTTCTATATGTATTTGTATTAATACATTTTTGCTTATTCTATACAAACCACCATAATGATGTTATCTGCAAATAATCTACTCTTTCAAAACACATTGCACCAAATGAGTATGGTTCTCAGCAGCGTACTCAAAGGTATGGAAACAGTAGTCCAGCGTAGAAAGAAATTCAGGTATTTTGGCTGACATTTAAAAAAACAAGGAATTGGAGGGCAGTCGAAAGGTAAAACGATATGCGTGTGAAAGTTATTCAGTGGTTTTGTGTTCCTTATTACAGGCGCTGACGAGGTTAGATAGAGGTGTCTACCACCGACTCACCTTATACTCCTTTTGCACATCATGAACCCGATTAAAGGCGAATATGTAGCCTTCCTGCCTGTCGGCGTTGATCTTGTTGAGGGCCAACTCTGCAAATTTTAGGACTGCGGGGGTCTCACAGGTCGGGGGGGGTCCCGGAATGAGGGACGCGCGCTGGACACAGAGTCCCGCCAACAACAACAGCACCCACAGCTTCATCTCGGTCCTCATCACGCTGAATGGCTCGTGCTTGTGCGCGGGTGGGTTTTAGACTGTTTATCGCGGCTCGGTCGTTCTCCCCCCGCGTTCAGGTGAACGAAACCTTGACCTTTCGGTGTCGCAACCGCGTGGGCAATCGCCTGAGGGCGCACATGTGAGCCAATTTCGGTCTGTGGACACACTGCTGCAGGCCCTGTGGGGCTGGGAGGTGCAGGGGACGGGGCAGGCGGGCTACAGTGGCTCGAGCCACTGCCCCTTCCTCCTCCTTGCCTGAAATGCCCCTCTGGGCCAAATAAATAAATAGTAATATTGTTATTATTATTGTTGTTGTTGTGTTGTTGCTGATGTCATTGTTATAATTACTGTTATTAAACCTAATTAAATTTCCGCAGTCGTTATAAAACTAAAATGTCAGATGATAGGCCACCAGGGGGCAGCAGCTGCTCTTGTCACGCGACACGACACCTGTCGACAGAACATTGAATCACCTCATTGACACCTTCAACTGGAACTTTTCGTCCAGGTGCATGGCGCGCACAAGTCTGTGCGTGTATGTGTGTGTGCGTGCATGTGTGGTGCGAGAGAGTGAGTTTTCATACAATGTCATGATGTAGTGTGTCGACGTTTGGGGGGGGGGGGGGGGGGGGGGGGGGCGGGGAGGAGGGTTATTGAAGACTCCTCTTCAATAACCGCGAAAACCTGTGTTATTGAAGAGGAGTCTTAATTGATCATGTAAGGCTTCGGCTATGTTTGAAATGTTGCATTAGGGCTATTGACTGAGCCGGGCAGTTCATTGCTCTTTGTGGTCCTTGCACAGCCTTCGGTGTACTATACCAAAGTCCACGTAAATTTTTCCATGGAATTCAGGGCCGCACTTCGTGGGTGGAAATTCCCAGTTTTAACGCCCGACAGGTGGGCGTTTATATGTTTGGATATTCAGATTCAGTGTGTGCTTGCTCATGTTATCGTATTTTATAAATGTGCCTTTTTGTCTGGTTTTTATGAAAATGACTCCATTTGTACAAGAAGCCCCGTGCTTTTTATATGAATATATATCTGGACAGTATTTGCGACCCCGTCTAACAGTTATGTTTGTACAGTAATATCTTCAGAGCTCGCCCATCAACCAATTCGGTTTTATGACAATTCCCAGGAGATATTTTAATGAAAAAAACTATGCTCCAAAATCTGAGTAAAACATAATTATAGTTTCCAACTGATCTTCTCTACAGATTTTCTCAATTTTAAAGCCCCACTGGATTTAACAAAAAACCAGAGGATCAGCTGCACACATTTTTGTAGGCAATGCTTTGGCAACACATTTTTTATTTATTTGGAGAAACAAGACTATATTTATATGTGTTACACATTCAGTGTGTTCTTTTATAGATACTCAACATGCTCTGTATAACAACATCACTGAAATGACAGCCCGGAATCAGCGTGCTTTACTTTCCCAGAATGCAACGGTGCTCTGCTGGTTGTGATCACAGAGATTCCAATGAGATTCACTGCTTATTTCTTGCTTCCTTTGTGTCCTGTGGGCACACGGGGTTCCGGTCAGGAGCAGGAGGTTCCAGTGTTGTATTACAGGGTAGGACATTCGTTTCACACAGTACGGTTACGCCCCTTGATTAATGTTCGCGAGGCGCGTGGAATTTGGAGCGTTTCTCGGCTTCGCGGAGCCGGGAAACCGAGCTTGAGCTCGGTGGTAAGAAGGTAGAGCTTGGTATCTGGACGAGCGTAGAGGATCTGCGTTGTGTGTGTACCTTTCGGTGGTAAGAACGTAGAGCTTGGTATCTGGACGAGCATAGAGGATCTGCGGTGCGCTGCAGCGGGACGAGCGCCGCCCTGCCAGTCCAGGAGAACGGGGCGGTGCGCGTTCACACAGCTGCCGCCGAGGGCCTGAACAGGGGGTCCTCGGCGAAGAGCTCGTCGACGAGGCCGGCGCCTCTCTTGGGCTGCATGGCGCACTGGGGGGAGAGGGCGCCGGGGAAGGGCAGGATGAGGGGTTCCTGCTCCTGCGGGGGTTCGGCGTCGGGGAACGCGGGCAGCGGGACGGCCCGGTCGGGGGCGGACGGCATGATCGCCGGTCTCTCCGGCTCCGGCTGGTCCGGGAACGAGGGCAGGACCGCGGGCTTGTCCAGGTCCGGCAGGTAGCGCACCTCGCCCCGTGTTTCCCTCACGGCCTTCTGCTGGTCGTCGTGGTCGTGGTGGTGGTGGTGGTGCTCGTGAGCGTGCAGGTGCCCGTGGTCGTGCTGGTGGTCGTGGTCATGCTCGTGCGCGTGCGTGTGGTTGCCGTGGTGGTGGTGGTGGTGGTGATGGTGGTGGTCCCCGTAGTAGTGGATGTGGTCGTGGGCGTGGTCGTGGGTGCCGTTGCCAGCGTGGTCGTGGGCGTGTTCGTGTTCGTGCGCGGGGTCGTGGGTGTGATTGTGCGCGTGGGCGTGGTCATGGGTGTGGTCGTCAGCGTGGTCGTGTTCGTGGGAGTGGTTGTGGGCGTGGGCGTGGTCATCGTGATGATGGGCGTGGTCATGCTCGTGGCTGTGGTAATGGACGTGGCCATGTCCGTGGGTGTGGTCGTGTTCATGGGCCTCGCCGTGGGTGTGTTCATGGCCTTCTGTGTGCTCAAGGGTGTGGTTGAGTTTATGGGCGTCGCCATGGGTGTGGTTGTGACCGTGGTCAAGCTCCCCGCCCAGGAGATGCCTCTGTTTCTCTTTCTTCGCCTCCTGTAAGGGAAGAGACGGTAACTCCTTTTAATGCCAAGAAGCTTCTTAAACCTTAGACTCACATTTCAGATAAGACCTTTCAACTACAGAAGATGAAAGCTGCTCTAGTATAATATTTAAAAAAATTATTTATATCTGACAGCTGGAGTACTAGAAATAATGTGCGATTACATGAAAGCAAAGCTTTGTTCTGCTGGGAAAATGGAGCCCCTAACCTGCAGGAGTTTTACAGGTGTATAAAGGGTCAAAGTATTGCAAATTATTATTTGACTCCGGTCTGTTTCATACACTACAGAACCAGAAGGCAATAATATCTCCCTACAGAAGCACATATTGTTGTCTAATGTGCAGAGACCGTTGTCTGTTTATGTTCCGCCAACAAAATTAATCAGCGTCTGTAGTTGGAATTGATTGGGTATGTGTTTGTTTTGTAATGTTATTTGATCGGTAGATGTGCATAACGTGTTGAGAAATGCTTTTACAAAGTTCAGTTGTTCAACTGTTTGTGTGCAGGAAAGTAACTGTTCTTTCAATTTCTGCTTAATGCTCGTTTTTTTGTATACATTCCAAATATCGTCGGTCAGCTTCTTAGAGCTAATAAAATCTGAACACAGCGCGTTATCTGTGCATTTCTGGGCAGAGTCTTGGGATTCGGATTCACCCCTGAAAGAGACGGCCTCGTGCTTAACACACTGTTGAGTTTTTGGTTTTTTTTTTTTACCTCTGGTTCGAAGATGTCACAGTTCACTTTGACATTGTCTTCTTCCGGGGACTGGAAGTAGGAGGCAGAGCAGTGACCTGTGTGCTGTAGAGACAGGTGGAAAGCGTGTTTTCAAAAAGCAGATTTTCACTGTGATCACAACGGCCGAGAATGCTGCCCTTTGGAGAAACACTCATTTCTTATTCTAGATGGTCAGTGTGACTTCAGGCGGGACAGAGCAATAGATAGTTGACCCGCTAGTTTAAACATTTTTTTAAAGCACACAGCCATGTGGCTATTTTTGAATCGAATCCTGAGTACCACTATATTTGCCGGTTGTTTGACTGGCACGTAAGGGGCGACATAGCTCAGGAGGTAAGACCGATTGTCTGGCAGTCGGAGGGTTGCCGGTTCAAACCTCGCCCTGGGCATGTCGAAGTGTCCTTGAGCAAGACACCTAACCCCTAACCCCTAACTGCTCTGGCGAATGAGAGGCATCAATTGTAAAGCGCTATATTTGGATAAAAGCGCTATATTTGGATAAAAGCGCAGTCCATTTACCATTACCATTTACCACATTGAGTCATTTCTATGTACGGTTCGTTCTCCTGAATCTCGACACCCACATTAAAAAAATCCCGAGTTGTTGTTCCTTTCTCAGAGCCGTTTGAAGTGCAGATGTCTTCCTCATGTGATCCTTTCCACGGACACTTATTTATATGCCTGTGTTGCATTAATCCAGGACTGCATATTTTTAACATGAAGAGAAGTACACTAACCTTTCACTGCACATTAGATGCTATTAAATGAAACATCTTTCTCCCTCGCCAGATCCCTGATCCAAAAACCCTGCTTTTTTCTCAGTTTTCTTCCCCCGCTCTTATTTCCGCTGTCACTTACCGCAAACTCGCAGTCCATCAGACCACACTTGGCAGCTTGGGTGACGTTCGTGCCGTTGGAGCAGACCGTCTCCTGGATGGTGAAATCCGCGAAGGTGAAATCCGCGATCCCGCCCTGGATGGAACATATACACACATATACATACATATACATATATACATATACCACATAACTGTAGGTGCAGCCACACATTTAAAAAAAAGAAAAAGATTTACATTAGTGGCATTTCGCAGGCCTTCTGATTCAGTGCACCTTACACAGCTTGGGCATTTTTAAGTAGTTCCCATTAATACAGCTGGACGTATACTGAAGACATCCAGGTTAAGTACCTTTCCCTAGGGTACAATGCCGGTGTCCTATCTGGGAATCGAACCGGCATTCCTTACCCCTTATAGTACACAGTGTGGTAGTAGTAGGGACTTGGATCAAAGATTGGATGGATTCTGTGGTAGAGGCTAGTTGTGGGATTCTCAGTTTTGTACCATTAGAATTGCATCATCATCACCAAACTTAAAAATACTCTTGCACATGTGATCGAACAAAAACAACACACAACAGGCCTTGTGAATTAACATTTCATGGTAATTCAAAATGTGAAAAAAATGTTCGCTGATATTTTAAACCAAGATAAAGGCTGGAGAATGGGTCTGCTGGTTGTCTGTAAGTTGCGCTGACCTGCGGCTCAAGATAAGTTCTGAGCTCTCAACATTGCGTATCAAACAAAAGAAATTCTTCAAAATACTTTAAAATCCTAAATTCTATTTGAACACGCCAATATCTATCATAACAAGCTAATATTTTAGCTATACAGCTGCTCTCTTAAGTGTTGCACCTGTTTTTCTTTGACAGGTATTAATGTTACGTTTCAGACAAACTCCCTCGTACGCTGTGCCAGTCCTACCTGCATGGAAGCTCTTGTGATGTTTAGAAGGCCAAAATAGTTTGCGTTCCCACTCTCCTTGTTGTACTTCTCCAGAGCCATCTTAACTGTCTTCAGAACACTCGCGTCGTCATGGGAGATTATCGAGGGGCAGTCTGGGCATATTGTGACAATTCTGGAGGCGGGTGCTGTTGGGGGGGCAAGTACGGTTTCATACATCTCAACAACAGCCAAACACCCAGTGCAAAATAGATGGAAAAAAAATTGAGGTCTCAGTTTCAATGTCCAAACGCATGGTGCAGCAGTCAAAACAATAACTGACTATGTAATCTTAGGGTTGTATTTACCTTAGTCGACTTAGTTATTGCACTCGTGCCAACTCAAATATTGCTTATATTAGTTACATAGACTGCTTTGTTGCTGTTTTTGTTTGCGTTAATCAGATTAACCTACAGGGTCCAAGTTAAGCTACGCGATCGTTCCCTGCACTTGGAACTGTGCTTCCCTCTAGGAGAGGGCAAGAGATGCCAAATTTTTAAAAAGGCGGGCTTCAGTATACTTAAGTTAAAGTATACTACTTTATACTATATACTAGCATAATTGAAGTATAATCATATTTCACAAGTTTATATAATTATTGGTGAAGTATAGTATTTTTTCCCATGGGGTGCAGCAGTTATTGATGATGATTAACCCTGCATCACGAGTTTGGAACTGTCGAACTGGAGCCCTCAGTCTGTGACCGATCCGCGTTCATTACCTGGCCTGACGATGCAGTTGTACCTGTACAGGCGGACGATCCTCTTTACTTTGTTAATGTAGACTGTGGCTTTGCACTGGCCGTAGACCTGGTCAGAGGGGAGAGCCACACAAACCCGTGGACATCAGGGCAAAAACAGGACAACACCAGTCATCCACCGTTTCAGGATTCAAAGGTCGGTGATTGTCCTCATACCCGCAGTCAAATAAGTGCTTTGACATGCCTTGTACATGTTTACATGGTGGTACAATTTAACAACACTTTTGTTATCTTCAACAAAACAAAAAAGTTACTGATTGACTAGTGGCAAGTGCTTACCTTTCACAGTGGTTGTGTGGATAGAAGTTGATGATATGGTGTAATAAATGAGGAAATTGGTGTGCATGCTTAGCAGTTAGCTTTAGCGATAGCATCAAACCGGTGTGTCCTCTACTTCTAATAAGGAACTTGATGTACATGCTAACGTTAGCCTCGTACTGGTTGACTAGTGGCACGCGCTTACCATTCAGAGAGGTTGCGTGGATAGAAGTTGATGATATTATATAGTAAATGAGGAAATCGATGTACATGCTAACGTTAGCCTCGTACTGGTTGACTAGCGGCAAGCACTGAGCTGATAGTTTGTTGTGAGGACAGGAGCTGATCATGGCAAGTATGAATTAGGCTTTAGCTTTGTGTCATACCGATTGACTAGTGGCAGGCGCTGATCTTTCAGCAGATAGAAGTTGATGTTATATAGTAAAGGAGTAAATCGATGTGCATGCTTAGCGCTTTGCGTTAGCTTTAGCATACCGGTGTCTCCGCTTCTTCTCGGACTTCGCAGCTCTTCCAGTCTCTCTTGCTCAGCACGTGGCACTTCGTCTCCAGGACGTCCAGGGTCAGGTAAAAGACCACCCCGGTGGGGCCCTGAAAAAGTTCCCGAAATATTAGATTCTGTCACCCGTCCCATTACCTGCAGCACACGCTGAAATCCCTGTTCCCACTCAATCTGCGTTTTAGGGGTTGACTTTCTTCGCACGCATTGCTTAGTAATATTTAATGTCTTTATAATGTTTTTTTGTTTTGTTTTTGTGCTCTTAATGTTTTAGATGTTTGCCCGTTGTCCTGAGTTTATTTACTGTTAGGTGGTTGTCACTATATGCTGCAGAACAAACTGCCCCATGGGGCCATAATAAAGATAATAAAGTAAGAATGTGTGCGTCCATGTCGACACAGGGTGTGCAGTGAATCTCAGAGAAGATGGCAATTGAATCTCTAGAAAGCCTGCTTTCGTTTTCACTTGTAGCAAATGCAAGGCATGTATAATATTGCAAATGTAAAATATTACAAATGAGAGAGATTCTGTGTTCTCTTTTGCCCCGGGGGGGTTTCAGTCTGGTTGTTGATTATCAGTGTGTTGACCATACTGAATTTAAGCCATTGATTGGTGAAAGGGCACACATTCCCTGCGTCCAATACTGCCGATCGGTTATCTCTGTTAAAGCAGGTTACACAAATACAGTGTAATACAGTCTCTGACCCCAGTTCTCCAGAACTGGGGTCAGAGATGCCTGCTGTCTGTATAAAATCCTCACTTGGGCATGGGCGTCCACCATTCTGTTTTCATACATCATATTCGTAATTAAAAAAAAAAAAAGTATTTGCTGTGCTTTCCACTTTACATTGCATGGCATTGCATTTAGGAACTTAAAATAAGGTTCTGAACATGTTCTATAAAGACTAATGTTCCAAACAAGGTTCTGAACAAGAAGTTATAGTTTTTAATCTCGTTTAGAACCCGGATATGAAATGAGCAGAAATGAACAGATGGTGCCTAGGCTGGATTCCCAGGCCCGAATTCAAGAGCTCGAATGTTTATGTGAGCGTTTTAAACCATCCCGTGACTGAGCTTAACATCATCATTCGGAATATTACAGGTATGTCTGACAGAGTGACAGAATGAAACTAACAAACAGCTTGCGACCAGTTTCGTGCCTCAACTCCAGTGGAGACGACATATCCCCCCCAACCCCCAACCCCCAACCCCCAACCCAAGACACATCCATAAAACGTGTTGACGAGGACTCAAAACGTAAAATGAGGAACTTCCTGTTCAATAGGCGGAATTTTTTTAACATAACGGAACATTTCAACCTGTTGCGTAACATTGCCATATGTCACAGTCAATTAGCGGGCTGTTCTTATCCAGAGCAGCTCACAGAATGTGGAGAGCATCAGTGTTACTCTCAGGAATACAAAGACAAAGTGTCGCCAGGAAGGCACAGAGGCCCACTAATAATCAAGTAAGTGTTTAACGGTAACCTGACAAACTGCAATTTGTATTGTAACCAAACATACACAGCTTTGGCGTTATTCAAAAGGAAATCCAAAGACGGAAAGAGAAAAGGAAAGGTTTTCCAGAGAGTTGGGGGTGGGGGGGTCAGGGGGGGTCAGGGGAGCCATGGTGCAATCTGAAGAGGTGAGTCTTCAGTCTGAATGCCCGCCTGCCCCCCCCCTCCCGCCTGCTCACCTGCCCCTACTCCCACACAGCTGCCAGTCCGCCTGCCTGCCCGCCTGCCCAACTGCACCCACCCCCACCACCCCCCCCTGCCCGCCCCGTCACTCACGTGCTTCATATGGTGGGCGTTGCGAAGCTCCTTCAGGCTGAAGACGTATCCCTGTCTGCGGTCACGGTTGATCCTGGTGAGGGCCTGCTCGGCGGCGCCCCGTGTGAAGGGGTCCTGGCAGTTGCCCGGCTCCAGCGAGGAGGAAGGGGGGGGGTCCACGGGGGCGGCGTAGACACACACGCCGAACAGCAGCAGCGGCAGCAGCGACTCGTTGCACTTCATGGTGGAGCTCTTGTCAGCCTGTAAGTTTGAGGGCCTGGAGGGGCTCCGTGGTCGCTTATATACACCCCGGCCGGCTGGGGCCCCGTTATCTGCTCTGACCTCACAGCCTTGATCCCTGCACCCCCTGCCCCCCTCCCAACTGTCAGGAGTCAATAACAAGACACCCCCCACCCTCCCTCCTCCCTCCATCCATCTCTCTCTCTTTCTGTCTCTCTCCTTCTCTCTCAGGGAAGCGTAGTCATGCATAAAAATTTGTTTAAAAAAATACAGGCTATTAAAAAGCAGTTTCCTCAGACGTCAGGCAAACACTGGAGTAATGGAAGCGGTGAAACACAAGAAGGAATTTTTAAATTTATTATTTATTTTTACCCAAGGATTTATAAACCAGTAATTCAAGAAGACATTATGCCTCATAGCCAATAATTTTGATCACCACCCCCCCCCTTCATCCTCCCTCCCTTTCTGCCTCTCTGTCTCTTCCTGTGCTTTCCTGTGAATCCCATCAAAGCAAATTCAGTGATTACTCACTAAGCTTTTTCAAATAGATGTTGATAGCGCATTATTTGAGATATCTGAGGATCTGGGTGAGGTTTAGTGTGCTTTGGCTGCAGTTTTTGGCTTCCTTCTAAGCTTTTCTGCAAGTGTTCATTGAGTCAAATGGCTGAAAAAAAGTGTTTTGTTATTCAATTTTTTTTTAATTGTGCCAAATGGTTTAACATTGGCACTTTCAGTATTTCATTTTCATAACATTTTACGCGTGCAGATATTGAACCCTCACCTTTCCCCCCCCAAGAAGGGCTTTCCGATTGACTCAACGCTCTCTTTGTTACTTTATAATCCCTTGAACTTTGACCCCCTATCTAGCAAATTGGCCCCAGTTTTGCCAGGCTTCTTCTTTTTTTTATTTTATCGTGTTACATTTTCATTGCTACTTCGTCTTTAATCATGGTTACATTGTTTTTATTTTTAAGTTTTTTAATTAAAAAAAACTTTGAGCGGGAAGATGACAGCGTAAATTAACCTGGGATAAGCGGTTGATATGTTCCGTCTCCTTGTGAGGTTGCTTAATTTGCCTAAATTGTGAAGGAATGGCAGAAATAGGGGGGTAGGGCTGACCTGATAAAGACCTTTGCAAATGACTCGGCGCAAGGGAGCCCTTGGAATGCTAACTCTGCTAGCTATTTAATTTTTCCGCTTCTAATTGCTTCCATCTTACCTATGTGCGTACATTGTCCTGCTGACTAATGGACGTAACCGGCTTTGCGTACATAACGCTGTTTTATTGCCTGTGTTTAAAGGCTCGCACCGAGGCTTGTATAAAACTGTTTTTCCGGTTCTCAGCTCCTCCGGTTTGGAATGAACTCCAGAAAAGAGCTTTACTTGGCTCAGACGCTCGTATCATTTAAATGCTTTTAAAGCAAGGGTGACAGTTAATGGCGGAATTCGAAATTTGTAAATGCCGTTATGACCGTTACATTGCGCTGTATAACTGCTCTCCTGTAGATAACCAGATGTGATACTTGTTGCTGCTTTTGTGTTTAAATGTTGGAATTTTGTTAATGTCTGTAATCTGTTGCTGCTTTCTTGGCCAGGACTCTCTTGGAAAGATAGATTTTTTATTTATTTATCTCAGTATGAGACTAACCTGATTTGAATAAAGGTTAAATGAAAAATGAAAAAAGAATCTGATACAGACGGTAAGAAAAAAGCATGGAGGACTGTTATACTGTATATAGCACCAGAAAGCAGAAGCAGGGACTTGTGTCAGAATCGATTCAGCGATTCAGTACTGGATACTCGTCATTCCCAACTGCCAATAATAAATAAATAAATAAACTTTTATTGCTGCAAAAGTGATTTTGCAAACCGCTGCGAGAAGAAGAAATGATTCAAGAACCTTTTTTTTTTTGACCGTCTGTCCCAGAACTGCACTGCTGGGAAGACGTTTCTGGAATTCCATGGAAGACTGAATATACTAATAACATGCGCACAAAACCTAATGACGCACCCAATGACTGATGCAAGACAAACATCACGGCCAGTTATTGGCCATGTCACGGGTTTGGCATGTGATAAAGGTCTAAATGGTGCGGGGGGGGGGGGGGGGGGGGGTCAGTTCTATTTTGACTTAGTAAATGAATTCAGTTGAAAGCCTTCGTAGAACATAACAGGTATTTTTCTTATTGCGTGGATTGAATTTCAGTTCATTTCCTGAATCAACAGAATCAAAATGAAACCCAGACCTTGGTGTATAGGGGCTGCTATCAGTAATGCAATGGCTGATGAGTCTAGCATTGTCAGACTGACTTTTAAAGGGGAGGGCAGCCTATAGGGATTTAGATGTCTAGAGTGTACTTTCTGCGAATTTCTTCCCTTTTGTGTGGAATTATCTTGCCTGCACAGTGTGAGGGCACTGTATATTAAGAACCAACACTGAATGCTGTATTTAGCTAACGGAGGGCTGAAGTATTTTTCAAACAACTGCTTTATTGACCACACAATCACTTGGCAACCATGTTTATGGATTTTTGTTAACAGACAGTTTTGTTATTATCCTCAGTGGTCAAAAATATTAGTGAAGTATTAACTTGTTTTTTTCAAAACACTGATAAAGAAGCGGTCTAACCTGGATATGGTCATTTTTTTAGCAAGTGTGGCGTTTTTGGCTTCGAAAGCTGAACTAGATATCAGTGTTTTTTTGTTTGAAAAGCACTATGCAACCATATCTTCATAGTATGGTTTCAGATCGTTATTTCTTTAAAAAGACGTACAGAGTGGCATACAGAGAATAAAAGCACATAAAACAGATATAATCTATTCTCAGAATAAATTCGGCCTTAAAGCATTAAATGAGGCATTGTTTTGCACGTAGCTTTATTATTATTTCTCGAGCTTTCGGGTTGTGAATGATAGGGTCTTATGCAAACTGGAGGCTGTGTGATGACTACCTGTGAGCAGACAAATTAAAATGGCCGCAGGTAAACTTCACATAATTCACAGGATCAAATTTAAAGCGAATGTGAAGTTGAAACCTGCTGTAGGATTGTACAGTTTTTTTTGCCTGGTTAGAATGCTGTGCAACACATATTACATTACATTACAGGCATTTTCACAGACATTCTTATCCAGAGAGACTTGCACAACCTTTACGCAGCATTTACACTGCATCCATCTCTATAAACTTATTTCCTTTTGCTTTTTTTTTTCTCAGGATAAAAGTACAAATCTGTGAAATCCAGCTGCTCTGTCAAGGAGGAAAAAATCAACTTCAAACTGTATTTTCAGCAGTGATTACGTGATGAAAGGTCGATGTTAAATCTGTAGACAAAGCCAAGAAGCTTTGATGCAAAGCAGTGAGCAGGTCACTTGATCTTAGGCTAGCACATCTTATTTCACATAAGAAATACATTCTGTTTGTAAAAGAAATCCATTGCGTCCACTAATCTCAGAATATGACTTTGAGCTAACAGACACTGGTGAATACCTTGGAGTTAACTGGGAAGAAGAACCACCGAAGTTCTATTTCAATTCAGTAAATTCGGGAAATCATTTATTTTGATAGTAAATAATTCAATTGAATTAATTGAAGTGTGATCCGCATAAGAACCGAAAATGTGTTTTTCCTGTTCGTCATCACTTGGTATCCTGAATTAGAACAGGGGAATACCTAATGGTGAGAACAGGCCATTTGGCCAGGCTAAGCTCATCACTGATCTACAGACTGGAGCAGGGGTGTCCGATCTTATCCTAAAAGATCCGGTGGGGGTCCTTGTTTTATCCCCGCACGAAGAGCCTGATTTGCTAAGACCTACAACTAAGACCTTTTGCACACACGCAGAAGTCATATAACATTACCAATGACTGGTCATGGTGTTTGTTTTGCGCCAGTCATTGGCTGTGCTGTTAGTCTTAGCTTAGCTATTAGTCTAAAATGGATGGTTATGCACGTACTACAGGCGTCAGTAAATCAGGCCTTTTGAGTTGTAAGATGGATAAGATGAGTTTGGACACCCCTGGAGTAAGAGAGTATCCAGCACTGCACCTGACCAAAACATGACCAGTCTGAGAGACTCCGCCTCTACTGTATGACCTGGCAAAGAGGCTCCTCCCATTCACTCCTCACAACCTGCGTGAAAAAAGTACTTCCTGATTAATGGTGGAAAAAAAAAAAAAAAAAGACACAATGGGCTGAACTGACCCCCTCGGAACCCTGAGTGGGCTCGTGTCTTAGTTAGGCATCGGAGAAGGGGGGGCCTCGAGGGCGACCGTGAGGGGGCCCGTGAGGGGGACCATGCGGGGGCCCGCGAGGGGGACCATGCGGGGGCCCGTGAGGAGGCATCCCAGGCATGCTGCCACCGTGCGGATGATGCGGAAAGCCGTGGGGGGGGAAACCGAATAGGGGAGGAGGGCAGATGGGGTAGATGGAGGGGTCTGTTTTTTGCTGGCCTGGGCAGCGATGGGGGCGGTGAGGGAACATATGGGGGAGGCCATGGGGCCTTTGGAATTCAGGGGGGGGGCCATGATGGGGGGGGTGAGGGGGCGGGATGGCAGGGCGCGTGTGGTGCCCGGGGTGGTCATGATGATGGCCACACCCTCTCCCCGCAGGACCGCCGTGGGGATGGTGATGATGGTGATGATGATGGTGATGATGATGGTGACCTTCGTCCGTCACGTTCTGCAAAGGGCCGTAAGGCGCGCATTTTGTTCAACGAGTACAAAACACCTGTCGTTTACGTTTTCAATCAACCCAGAAGCGTCTGACAGCCACTCTCATCCAGTTCTATCCACACCGTACATTTTTAAAGCATATAATCCACGTGTACAGCACAATATACTATGGCTAGTCAGGTTAAGAGGTCTTGTTGAACGACACAAAAGCAGTGTCACGCCCCTAGAACTGAACCTTGAAGACCCCTGAGTTACAAGCTCGGTTCCTTATGCCTTACACTGCCTTCTCCTGAGAGAGGTGCTTGAAAAGTGTTTCTTTCAGTAAAGAAATGAAGTACCTGTGCATCGTAGATCTCGCAGTCCACAAACACTTCGTCGTTTCCGAGCAGGGTTGAGCTGCAGAAGCCGTGACGCTGCACACGGCACGGAGAAGATGCCGGATTTAACCCTTTAAGGTTTGAGGTCTCAGGTACTGTACGTGACTAGAATGTTCTTAACTGAGCATTCTAATGTTGATGTGACAATCGCTACTGGTAACTGAGCATTCTAATCCTGATGTAACAATCATTACTGTTAACTGAGCATTCTAATGCTGATGTAACAATCACTATTGGTAACTGAGCATTCTAATGCTGATGTAACAATCACTACTGGTAACTTAGCATTCTAATGCTGATGTAACAATCAGTACTGTTAACTGAGCATTCCAATGCTTATGTAACAATCACTACTAGTAACTGAGCATTCTAATGCTGATGTAAAAATCACTACTGGTAACTGAACATTCTAATGCTGATGTACTGTAATAATCACTACTGGTAATTGAAAGCAATGGGCTTTTAGAACACTGAGAAAATACATTTTCAAATTATTCCAACACTTAATAATGTATGGGTAAAAGTACAAATATATTTCAGATATTACAATAAATGTATTCAAAAAGAAACCGACGTGTAATATATTGTTCATTCGATTTTCAAGCAGTCCTTCACACATGCAAAGCAGCAAAACAGCTTTTTGAAACTTTTACTGTTGGATTTAATATCTCTTTCCAGTATGAAACCATAGCAAATTCCATGTTATTTTTAATATGCTCCTCGTTTAAGAAGTGCCATGGAACTGCTCTGTGTCTTGTAAGTAATATCCCAAAGAGCACGTTCATCATTGCGATTTCATTTTATGACCCTGTGAGCACCTCAAAAGATCAGAAATTGACATGCTGCTTCTTTTGTTGATTGGGCCCTTGCTACGCCAATGGGAGGGCGGTACTTACAGCGTCACTGTCACAAAGGGGCCGACAGGTTTCCTTGTTTTCGGGCTCTTCCCCCCGAGAACAGCTCGTCTCCACGATGGCAAACTCGGCGAAGAACGACTGTCCCAGAAACATGTACTGTTGGGGAGAAACACGGTGGTCTGCTCTCACAGTCAGGACAACGGCAGACCGCCTTACTAGATTATATGGATGTAATAACTACACCTTCTTTTTGTGTGTATTTTTCTCAGCCGGGGATAAATTTCAGCTCAAGAAACATTGCCAGCCCAGGGGTTATGTCTTTATCCCATGTGAATATGTAATATATTGACGTGTTTCATATAAATATGTCTGCAGTGGGGCCTGGTGGGACCGGGTTGTAGATAATTCCTATAGCAGCATTTCCTAAGCCATCGGTGGGAACCAAAAATGGGTCATGGGAGTGTGGTGGGTCCCAGAGTGAGTCTATAGTACACTAGGCTGTGCTCATATGTGTATTTGATGGGTCCCTGAAAGATACTAACCTTCCTACTTGGGCCCTGATATTAAAATGTATTTTTAATTTGGGTCCCAATATTTAAGGGTTTAAGAACCAGTGGGCTACAGTGAAGAGGCTGAATGACTCGTATGGTGCATGCATTCTGAGCACCCTGTAGGGAGAGAGGATTGGCTGGAAAAGCCCTGTAGGCAGGAGGTGATTAGCTGGAAATGCCCTGTAGGAGACATGATTGGCTGGAAACGCCCGGTAGGAGACGTGATTGGCTGGAAATGCCCTGTAGGAGACGTGATTGGCTGGAAGTGCCCTGTAGGCAGAGGTGATTGGCTGGAAGCGCACTATAGGAGACGTGATTGGGTGGAAGTGCTCTGTAGGAGTTGTGATTGGCTGGAAGCAGCAGTACCTGTGTGGACAGCCTGCCAACCTCCATCAGTCTGAAGAGAGAGGTGTCGTTGGATTCTTGGTTGAACTTCTTCAGGGCACGCTTGACGCTGTCCAGGCCCTGGGAGTCGTTCAGGGGGAGCAGAGTGGGACAGTCTGGGCACACAGCCACTAACTCCTCTGCTGAAGCTGGGGGTGGGGGGGGGGGGGGGGGGCGGGGTAACATACATCACTGTTTGTGTTCCCTAAAAGGCAGGCATTCTCATACTACTGAGGCTTTTGTATACTCTACCATTCCCATGGACTGCAGCATTCTTACAGACCAGCTAAGGAGCATTACCATAGGGTAGCTAGCAGCTAATGAAGCATTTCCATGGAGTAGCTAGTGGTTAATGAAACATTTCAATAGAGTAACTAGTGGCATTTCCATAGAGTAGCTAGCAGATAATGAAGCATTTCCATAGAGTAGCTAGTTGCTAATGAAGCATTTCCATAGAATAGCTAGCAGCTAGTGAAGCATTTCCATAGAGTAGCTAGTGGCTAAGGAGCATTCCCATAGACTAGCTAGTGGCTAAGTAGCATTTCCATCTAGTAGCTGGCTGCTAATTAAGCCTTTCCATAGAGTAGCTAGCTGCTAATGAAACCTTTCCATAGACTAGCTAGCGGCTAATGAAACCTTTCCATAGAGTAGCTAGCTGCTAATGAAACCTTTCCATAGACTAGCTAGCGGCTAATGAATATTGATACGCATTCAACCACACATTTTATTTGGAACTTGGATGATTTAGTTCAGGAAATTGTAATGCTTTTCTTTTCTTTTTTCTTCCTGTAATGTATGACACATTTAAAAGCAGCACGAAGCCTACCTGGTGCCGATGTGCATGAGTACTTTATTTTGGGCTTCCCTTCCTTGACGGCCAAGGTGACGTTGCAGTCTGCCTTCACTTTCTGTGTGGGAACAGACATTATGCACTAGCTCTTATTGCACAATATTATTCCTTTCCATTACATCTTAGCAAATCCTGGAAAGATAAGAAGTGATGGACTTTCTTAAAACTCATTTAAGCTTGCGGGCAACTAAAGTTGCCGAAGTCTCTACCACTCTTTTTCCACCTGTGAATATTTTTTAGATGACTATAGTTGTCAAAAGCTCTTCCTGAGGTTGTCTACTTGCATGCCAGTTCTTTTTAAAGCATCTACAGTCATCCAAAACATATTCACAGATGGAAAAAGAGTGGTAGAGACTTTGGCAACTTTAGTTGCCCGCAGGTTTAAATGGGTTAAAACAACGACAACGATAAAAACACCGAAGAGCTTCAAACGGTTTCCCGTCGGCCCATTTACTGTACCGTTTCCTCCATCGCACGGAGCTCACACTCCTCGAAGGGTTTGGGATTCACAACGTGGCACTTGGTCTCCTCCAGATCCAGCTGCAGTTCGAACTCACAGCTGGAGTCATCCTGCGGAAGATAAATAAATAAATAAATAAATAAATAAATAAATAAATAAATTTAAATAAACAAAATGCATATTACAATCGCTGCTGTTGCTGATTCGAATGGCGATGCTGCAGTGTGGATGTAGCAGGACGGTGGTTTGATTCAGTGCCTGTCCTATAATCAGGCACTTGAGCGTGTAGTCGACAAATCATAGATTCTGAGGAAAACTTGAGCTGAATGCAACAGATAGCACTAGCCTATTACCCTGGCATCAGCAATACTTTACAGAATGTCAATATCAGTAGTGTTCAGCTGTATTTTTAAACAAGCGCGAATCCACAGTAGCCGCGACCGCACACGCGCATGCATCCGTGTGTGCATGCAGCCACCCACACACCCTCACACAAATACGTGACCTCTTCTTTGGCTTGTGACCAACCTTTCCACAAAATCTTGTGCAAATCTGTGAATCCATTCGGGAGTTATGCGCCTTTTTGTGATAGGCCACGCCCATCGCCACACCCCCTCTTGGTCAATCGGCCTTAAAAATGACTCAGCTCTACCTTCGGTCATGACTAACGTCCATGCCAAATTTCTGCCTTCCGGGGGTGAAAACTGTGGCCGCTACGGGGTGGGACACTTTTTGTGGAACAACCGACCAACCAACCGACCGACCGACAGACAGAGCCATAGAGCTGCGTTTGCAGCTAAAAATATGTATATATATATTTAGTTAGGGCTTTTTCAGACAGAACGGTGTTGAGAGACTGGGAGAGACATGCGATAAAGGTCGCGCAGTTGGATTTGATCCATCGACGCCTCAGCAGTGTAATAAGCATGTAGTCTGTGCTCTACAGGCTTCAAGTCACCCCCCTGTGTTTACCCCGCTGAATTTCCCCCCGGGTGTTTTCCCGAATAGACACCCCTCGATTTCCGCGCGCTCACCTTCTGCACCACGCCGCTGGACCGGGTCTTGCCGAGCCGGTACTTGTATCCGTGGTGATGGTGGGCGTTGATGAGCCGGAGTGCGGCGAGGGACGTGGCGTTGCTCTGGTCGTCGCAGGCGATGGCGAGGGGCTCGGGCGGGGGCGGCGGCGCCGCGAACACCGCGGTCAGCGCGCCCAACACGGCAGTTAGCGCCGCCAGCGTCCTCATGGTCCCCTGTGCTCTACCACGCACAACGCAGCGCCGCGGCGGGAAAATGTACCTGCACGGCAACGAAAACGCCACGGCAACGAAAACGCCACGGCAACGAAAACACCACGGCAACGCTGACCGCCGCTCCCTCCGTGCAGCACGTATTTATACTGTTTATCTGCCATTCAAACGGGGGGGGGGGAAAGGGAAGGAGAGTAAAAAAAAAAAAGGCAAACGGCCTTCAGCCTGTGGGCACTGCCAGGGTCAATGGGTATGAGTAAATATACAGCAGACTGTCCTTTCTGTACGTGTCTGTTTGTGTCTGTGTCTGTGTCTGTGTCTGTGTGTGTGTGTGTGTGTGTGTGTGTGTTTGTGTGTGTGTGTATGTGTTTGCGTGTCTGTTTGTGTCTATGTGTGTGTGTGTGTATGTGTTTATGTGTTTGCGTGTCTGTTTGTGTCTATGTGTGTGTGTGTGTGTGTATGTGTTTATGTGTTTGCGTGTCTGTTTGTGTCTATGTGTGTGTGTGTGTGTGTGTGTGTTCCTGAGTGACTGTGTGTGTGTGTATATGTGTTTACGTGTCTGTTTGTGTGTGTGTGTGTGTGTGTGTTTGTGCGTGTGTGTGTGTGTTTGTGCGTGTGTGTGTGTCTGTATGTGCATATGTGCTCTATTTATCTAAATGTGTGCCTGTGTGCACGTATGTGTGTGTGCATGCATGTGTGTGTGCATGTGATGGGTGTATGTGTGTGTGCTTGCATGTATGTGTGTGTGTGTGTGTGTGTGTGTGTTTGTTTGTGCGTGTGTATGTGCATGTGTGTGTCTGTGTGCAAGTATGAGTGTGCGTGCATGCATGTGTGTGTGCATGTGGTGTGTGTGTGTGTGTGCGCTTGCATGTATGTGTGCGTGCGTGTGTGTGCCTGCAGGTACTTGCCTGAGTCTTTGTGATAGATTCTTCAAAATTCCATTTCCAAGCCCTCATTGGACAGTGGACATCATGTGACGATCAGTCTGGTAAGTTTACCTTTAATTTCTGACCCCAATCCTCTTCATTTCTCACAGCACCACAATTTTTTTTGTTGTTTTTTTTTTTTTTAATACAAATCGCTATTTACAGAGGTTAAGTAAACAGTGTTAGTATTTAACTCTGAGCATGACTGGCCTGGGGGTCAGTGACAGTGAATGCGGTTTCATTTCTACCAATCAGGGCTCAGGCCTACAATCGGCCGCCTGGCAAGTGTGCAACGCACGATGGCGTCCGGCGGCAACACATTAGCATGTGGTGCCTAAATAAAAAATAGAGCCCGTTAAGGCACTCATTGCAGTTGACTTGAGTCAGAAATTGCACATAATTAATGGGGGGTGTGTTCACTGTTGGCTAAAAAAAAAAAATAGCAGTGTTCATTGCTATATTCGCACATGCTCAGTCCCCTTAAATTTCACTTTGTCGGCAAACATTTTTTTTGCCATTAATTCCTCTTTTCCCTCAATCGACCCCTTTGTGGCTTATTCACCACTGAAACTGAATACATTGCAATATGTTGTAAATACGTTGTTGACTTTTTGGAACATACGCATGTAATTATAAGTACAATCTGTATACTTGCCAATATATTGTTAATGTATTTATTTCGAAATATTTCCTGCAGTGCTTTAAACTGTGGGATTGTTATGAATTGATACTGTAGATTTGTGGTGCTAGTGAACACATCTTCCTAATGGACTGCATTTATATAGCGCTTTTATGCAAAGCGCTTTACAATTGATGCCTCTCATTCGCCGGAGCAGTTAGAGGTTAGGGGTCTTGCTCAAGGACACTTCGACATGCCCAGGGCGGGGTTTGAACCGGCAACCCTCCGACTGCTAGACAATCGGTCTTACCTCCTGAGCTATATCGCCCCTGTTTAGCATTCCTACCCACGCCCCCACCCCCCCACCCACCCACCTTAATGAAAGGGGCTTCAGGGATGGACATGCTCAGGAGAGGCCAGTGGTCCTGGATTATTTTATAGCTGGGGTTATAAAACAGGCCACTTAGTTTAAATTAAATATCTGCAGGCCAGTTTTTCTGCTAAATTGGGATTTACAGTCACAATGTAACCTTTATTGATACAGCAAGTTAAATAATGTCTGAGCAGTAAAGTATGGGCAATAATAAAGTAAGATGTGCATTTGTGCCTTAAATGTACTTCATATAGTAATTGTTACATAAAACATTGTCCATTTACTCACTCTGTGAGTAAAAAGCTTTTTTAAACTGAGAGATTTTACAAATCAACAAATGACTCTGGACTCATGACCCGAAAACAGTGATTATTTTGTTTAACGGTAATAACGGACTACAGATAATAATGATTATGATTGTAGTATGAAGTGTCTACTTCATTTCTTTAAGATGTTTCTTTGATGTTTATGTTTATGGTGCTTCGTGGTCACATTAAAGTAGATAGGGGGACTATTTTTGGGTGAATACGTTTTGCATTTCATGTGTTTTTCCCACTTTCTGCATGTGAGAAGGGCCATCCAGAACAGAGCAGGTGTACAGTATGTTGTCATGACAATGACGTCACGGCAACACTGATGACAGTTTGGCCAGTTTACTTTTGAAATACCCAGGCACACTGCCACACGGTGTACAGTGGGGGAATACTGGACCCAATATCATTTGTTTGCATTTGTTATATGTTTATATGGTACACTTTTATTTGAAATAGAAAACAATTAAAAAATTTTTTTTTAATTTTTTTTTTTTAAAGCCACAGACAATGTTGTCCGCGTGCCTGATTCTGTACCTCAGAAACAAACGGGATTCGAAAACGCAGAAGAGGTGAGAAGACATCGTTCTTTATTTCCTCAGGGAAAAGGGGCGGGGCTCGGCTCGGGGGGGGCGGTGAAGCGCGTGCGATCGCGAGCACGCAGCGCGGCTTCCGCCGTTAGCGCCGCTGCTAATCCGGCGGCGCGCGTTCCTGTCTTTTTGTTGTTTTCGGGCTAAGGCTCCGGGTTCCCCGTTTTTCAGAAAAGCCTGCGCCTGCCTGGGCACAGCTGGATGCCGGGACCCATAGGCAGGGGCGGGGGGCCCTCGGGGTCGGGGGCGGTGTCGGGGGCGGGGGCGGGGGCCTCTCTCTTCACCACCGCCGGGACCTCCACGGACTCCTTGGACTCCGACAGCAGGCCGGTGGCCGACGGGTCGCTCAGGTGGAGGTGGATCAGCTTGTGGTGCATGTTGCCGGGCAGGGGGGCGGGGGCGACGGGCGGGGAGGGCGGCACCCCTCCCACCGTATCATTCGTTGCCGGGGCGACAGGAGCAGGAGCAGGCTGGGGGGTTGGGGAGAGAGAGAGAGAGAGAGAGAGAGAGAGAAGCCCGGTGTTATTTTATCCAAATTTTTGTTGCAGATCGAAGATGAAACTGCTTTTCAGCGAAGACGCTTACTGTATAGAATTCTTGCTTGGAAAGATGAAAGTGGGATATTTATATTTATTACATTTAAGTCTTATTGAGTCCATTAAATGGATAAGCTGTCTGTTTTTCGTTGTGCCTGTTTCTGACTTCAGGTTTCAGGTTGAAACAGAACAGGAATAGAGAAATGTCTTTGTAACAACTTCAATAAAAATATGTTGATCTAAAGTCTGTCTCTGTGACAAAGAAGACAAAAAAGATTTTTACCGCTTGGAAGATCTTGCAGTTCACCGTGAGCGCGGACGGCTGTCCAACTGAGGTAGCCACGCAGACTGCTAGGCGCTGAGGAAGAGGAAGATGAGGAGGAGGATGAGGTTGAACTTCGGAGGTGACCACGTGTGCATCGCATTCATATGATGTTCTGAGCTGAAGAAGTGTGCTCTTAAAGGGGACCTCCCCCCAGTTAACCCTTATCTGGTCTGTTCTGTCTTACACAGTAAACCATTCAGCGTCAAATCAATTCCCACAGAGTACATAATAGTCTCTGTTGGACTGATATATATTCTGTTAAATCTGAATTTACACTGGGCATTTTGCCATGTAATACTACTACTACTACTATTACTACTACTACTACTAATAATAATAATAATAGCATATGCAATTCATTTCTAATGTCGAAGCACTTACTAGGTACGAGTTTTTCACCAAACTGCTGGAGGTTGACCAGGTGTCCTGACCTAACTCTACCTGTACCTCAGCCAGCTGCAGTGAGGCAGTGTGTCTGTCCATCAGTTCATACCAGAGCCTCCTTTCCCTTGGTTTTTTTGTCTGAACTTACGGCTTCAGGTCCTTGCAGAGGAACACATCCTCCGGCAGGTGTGCAATCCTTTTCCACGAGGACAAACTCAGCATCCATTTTGGCTCCTCCACCAACCACCTGAAAGAGGGCATGGGGAGACAAAATGGAGGGAATTTTTTTGTCGTAATTTCGTTCCAGGTCATTTTGTGAGGACAGTTTATGGATTGCGATTTTGACCATGGTAAACAACGACGCACTAGGAAAGCCAGTATTTGGCAATGATTAACCCTGGAATTTAGGGATGGAATTGAATCATTTGGCTATGATTAACACCGAAACATATGGACAGAATTTAATCATTTTCCACAATTAAAACTGGAAAATAGGGATGGAATTGAATCATTTGTCCATGATTAACAGTAAGAAAATCGGGATCAAAGTTAATCATTTCACCTTGATATGATTAACACTGGAAAACAGAGACAGACAATTGAATCATTTGACCGATATTAACACTGACAAAAATTGGGATGGAAGTTAACCGTTTCGCCGATGATGAGATTAAAACTGAAAAACGTAAGCACTCGATCTACGCTTGAAAAAAGGCTCGAGCGCTCACCTGCGAGGTCAGTCTGGCGACCTCCAGCAGCGCGAACGTGGTGGTGAAGTTGGACTGCTTGTTGAACATGGCCAGGGAGCGGTCTACCATCTGCAGGCCGTCTGTATGGTTCAGAGGGAGAAGAACTGGGCAGCCTACGCACATCTGCTCCCTGGATTCTGCGGATGGACGAGGGAGGGAGGAACACCTTTACCTGTGTACACACCTAGACGTATAGTCAGTACGTACGGGAAAATAAACTTTTTTTTTTTGTTTTTGCAGGTAAACCAGCAAGTGCCTGAGAATCTGTTTGTACCCATACATGTGACTAACCCAAACCATACTCACATATGAAAGAAGAATTTGTTTCAGGTATCGATCAAAATAGATGGCTCCTTTAAAACCAGTAAAATAATCGGCAGGAATTCACACAGATTTTACTGCCTGCCTAAATGACATTCGTGCCAGTAAAATTGATTGATGTGTTACCACAGCATGGAACATGTTTCAGCTGATAATCTGACAGAACTGACATTGCTTTGTGTGGACGATTGTCGCATTTGTGTTTGACCTTTTGCTGTAAGTACTTGCGTTTACCTCTAAACCAATAAAATTTTAAAAAGCGTACCTGGTTTGGATTTGCACTTGAAGGCTTTCACGTCTAAAACTCCATTTACTTTTGAAACGGCCACATCACAGTCTCCTTCAATTGTCTGGAAATGAAAGCAATAACAGTACAAATCTAAATATTACATTACAGGCATTTAGCAGACACTCTTATCCAGAGCGACTTACACAACTTTTACATAGCATTTTACATTGTATCCATTTATACAGCTGGATATATACTGAAGCAATTTCGCTTAAGTACCTTGCTCAAGGGCACAACGGAAGTGTCCTACCCGGGAATCGAACATACGACCTTTCGATTACAAGCCCAGTTCCTTACCCACTGTGCTACACTCTGAAATAACATGAGAATTAAAGAAAAAAAAAGAACACAACACAATATTTAAACTGTATAGCAGTAGTTTGGTTCCTCTTAGCTTGATTCGATCAGCAGAGGAAATGTAATACTTCTAGGTTCAATTAAAAAAAAAAAGTATTTAGAACTTTCCACAGTAATACTAAGGTTTCAGAATTGTTTCGCTATCCATCGTCCCACCCCCCTTAGAAATATGGCCTGTAAACCTTGACAAGAGACAGGGGTTATGAGGACTCATGTACGACATAGCTCAGGAGGTAAGAGCAGTTGTCTGGCAGTCGGAGGGTTGCTGGTTCGATCCCCTGCCCTGGGCATGTTGAAGTGTCCCTGAGCAGGACACCTAACCCCTAATTGCTCCCAATGAGCTGACTGGCACCTTGCATGGCAGCCTTTCACCACTGGTGTGTGTGTGTGTGTGACTGGGTGAATGAGAGGCATCAATTGTTAAGCGCTTTGGATAAAAGTGCTATATAAATATATATATCCATTTACCATTTTTATCTTGTCCCTGACGGTGCAGTTTGCAAGTGGTGTGGGATCCAGAACATGGCACGTCGTCTGCAGAAGATCCAGCTCCAGGAGGTAGACCTCCCCACCTATGGGCTGTAGGACAGGTGTAAGGCGGAGGGGTGGGGGGTGGGGGGGGGGGGTTAATTGTCGCAAAAGCGCAAAAACGATCTACTTAACATGGCTTGGAAGGGGGGTGGTATTTCACAAACCATTAGGTTAGCTGGCCAGCATTTGTTAGTGTTTTGACTGTGTTGAAATTCATTCGGAAAACTGTGGTACTTTAGGGCTTCTTTATGAAGATGCAAAAAAAAAAAAAAGAGATTTCTTTTTGATCAGAGGAAACCCTGTATATGTTTGAATAGCCTTTGAGGACATTTTTCCACATAAACTCAGTCTGTGCATTGACCATTCTTTGAATATTCCTATCTGAAACCGTGTACAAGAAAACTCTGTTCTTTAGCACCTCACTGAACGCTTCACCTAAATATTAAAACGTAAATACAACAAACCTTGCTGTATATTTCAAGTCAGTGGAACAGGGGAACAGAAAAGGAGAGAACACTCTTATAACCACATGGTGCTTCTAAACTGCAGTGCTTCTTTGTGTGGTTTAAAACTGATTCCTACAGAGCTACTTTTTTTTTTTAACGCTCCAGTAGAGCAGTCCAACGATTTGTCCCCCCGTAGGATTTCGGGGACGCTCTTCAGAGCTTTCGGGTGTTTTAAACGGGGGCGAGTCGTCGACTTACCGCCGGAATGACCTTGGCATCCTCTATCCTCTCGAGGGCATACTTGTACCCGTGCCTGTGGAGGTTGTTGATGTAGTCCAGAGCGACGAAGGCCGTCTCCTCCACCTCGGGGGAGTCGCACATGGGTCGGCGAGCGGCCGGACCCGGGTCGACGCCGCCTACCCAGGCGACCCCCGCCAGCATCAGACCCAAAACCAGCGCGGTGCCCGCCGTTCTCATGGTAACAGCCGGAGTCCTTCAGAAGAACTGCGATCGAACGCCGGTGCCGCGTCCGTTATTTATACCTTTTCGTTGTCTTCTCCCGACGGTCACACAACCGCGGTAAGAACGACGGCGTTCGCGCCTAAATTGCAGGGGGACCTAGAACCGCTGTGGATCGGGGCCAATGTAAATCCACCCCCTGGATGGTTGAACTCTTTGATCCAACTGCTCTTTTTTTTTTTTTTTTTGTTTAGTGTGTGCCGTATATTTTTTGAAACAGCCAGACGGAGCAGAGTCCAGGTGTTTTGAGGTCAATGGCAAAATACTGAGCGCTTAGATTCTCAGGCCTGTTCAGTTTTAGGACTTCCATTTCAACTGACAGGTAGAAAATAGTTAACTTTTTTTTCTGCAGTAGCCTTTTTTTTGTCAAGATCTCTTGTAATTGTGAAGACTGAAACATTTGCAGGTGGCCATTTTGTCCTGCACTCTTATGCTGAAGTTATTTATTTATTTAATTATTTTATTATAGTAGATAGCATTCATTTAGTGGATGCCCTAACCCACAGTGGTTTACAGTGTGGGAGAGCATGAGTGCTGATATACATGAGTAATACTGACTGGGCAAGAGTGGGGTGGCAGTTTTAAATCAGCAAATTTAAACTCTACTTTTTTTTTTTTCCTTCTTTTTTTTTGTTTAATTCTCGTCACTGATTGGCTAAGGAGTCTGCACACATTGTATCCAAGGCCTGCTAATTGACTGCTAATTGAAAGGAAATCGCAAGAACCAACAGAGACTGCGGCCCTCTGAGAATGGAGTTTGGGTCCCCTGTTTTTAAGCGTGTAGCAGGTGGGAATTTTTTAGGATTTCAGGTCTCGGCACGCACTTCCCGATATGGGGAAAAGATCCTAAATGGGGAAAAGCGTAGCTTCCTAACAATTCGGCGCGACACAGGTGCTCCCGTTCAGCCAATGATACTCCAGGGTACCAGGACCGATGACCAGACATTACATTGTGTGGGCGTCGACCTCATCTTCCCCTCATGGCTCTATTTAGGCATTGTGCAATACACCCCCCCCCCCCCCCCCGCCCCTTTAGGGCACTGTGCAACATCATGCAATCTCCTCTCTTGGCATTGTATAATAACCACCTCTTTTTTCCAATAGAGGATTATACTGGGCACTTATGCACAACCCAGCCTTCGCCGCTCTCCCATCGTATGGCTGGTATAAAACTATTCTTATGCAAATCGCCATTCTGGCGGCAGTGCCTGAATACCCTATTGACATACCGTCGTACACGTAAAGCCTGCCCTTGATCTACGCGCCTTTCTTGCGTTCTCACCGTATCAGACCTAACCTGACAGAACGTAGTCGGCGGGTTAGCCAAGCTTCACCAATTATCTCGACTGCTGTTTCGACCGCAGAGCTGTACTGTCCTGTTTCACTCATTGTGTCTTCTAAGGTGTGAGATTTTTAACAAAAATGTATTCTTGTATTATGAATGACAAAAACATATTCATGTTTTATCTCATAAATATATATATATTTTTTTTATTTGAATGTCACTTTGTAGCGCAGTTTTTTAGCATAGTAGAATATATGGTTCTTGAGATTAAGACCAGTGACTCATGTCCCCGACAAGGGACAAAAAATAATTTCTGGAGGATAAGATGGTAAGGTGTGCTATAAATCTGTGTTTACAAACCTACAGTAAACCGTTTAATGCCAAGTGGCCACAGATGGTAAATTAGCTGTGTGGCTCAATCTGGCTGGTTGCCTTCAAACAATTACTGATATTTTCGTTTCTGTGCAACAAAACACAAACATTTACAGGAAAATACTGCTGCTTGAATCAACTGTCATTCACAGAAAACAGTGTGGCTGGAAGTCCTATTCAAAAACTTATTTACCTACCTGTCAGGACGTTGACCTTTCTTTCATAATGGATATAACTGAAAAACTTGTGTTAAAGCTTTACTCAAATGCTGGTACTTTTTCAAAACTGGCTTCTAACAAACCCAAGCAATAATCACTCTTTCTACTCATTTGGTGTGTGTTTTCATATTTATTGTTCAATGATGTTGAAACTGGATAGAAGAAAACTGGTGGAAGAAAAACATGGTCGCCATGGGGGACTACCACAAGAGGACCATCTTCTATTTAGAATGCTGCCGTTTGATTGGTACAAATATAGACAGCATATGTACTATTCACACCCCGGGGCCTTCTATTTGGGTGCTTTAATGTTACTGCAATCAATAATATTTTTCAGGAAAAATGAAAATAATTTCAATGCATACTAGTTTTGAGGCACAATATTTACAAGCATGTTAAATGTTTAATGCGAATGTTAAATGTTAATGTTAAATGTTAAAATGTTAAATGTGCAGTGTTATAACCCTGTTGTTTATCTGAGGTCTGATCAGAGCCCAGGCCATGGAAGCTCACGATCTACACAGTGGAAAAGCGTGGAGCGCCGGGACACGATCGGAATGGGGACGGAGAGGCCGGGAATACCGACAGGAACACCGGGACGTGGTTGGGGTTCCCATCCAGGGGCGCCTGCCTCTTGACGCGCTGGTTCTTGTACCAAAAGTTTACGGGAGGCCTGAGTATGGCGCCCCCTAGCTCCTCGGAGGAGGACTGGCCGATCGACTCCGAGGACTCGCTGGACGACTCGACTGTTTGCGTGAGGCTAGACGACTCGGGGTAGGCCACCTGGGGAACTGTCTTAAAATTGGAAGGGACGAAGGGCTTTGGCTTGGGGTTTTTAGGAACTGCGGGCGGCTTCGCGGGGCCTGGGGGCTTGGGGTCGAGGTCCGGCCGGGGAACTGCGGTTTCCGGAGGGCTTTCCGGGCTCTTTTCATGCTGAGCAGGTAAGACTTCCGGAACCTTCTTCTCGCGCACGGCACCGTCCACGGCAACCCCAGGCTCCTGTGGGAGAAGAGCGCAGTATAAGCGGTCGTGGAATCTGCGCTTGTAACTTTTGCAGGTTGCAGGTTTGATTCCCAGGCAGGGCACAGCCATTGTAGCTAGGGTTATATAACCAGCATAGCTTCAGTAAACCTCAAGCTGCATGAGTCCACACGCATAGCTCTGTGTCAGTTGCTCTAGATAAGAGTGCTTGCTAAACGCCTTGGTTTAATCATTGATGTGGAGTCATCCCCGACCCCAGGCGGGGACAAATCCAGTTGAATGACACTAAGACTGAACTTGTGTTTGTGCGCAAGCCTCAAAGGTCAGCGTTATTAGCATTTGGAAATCAGAGGCCGTTATCTGTCCAGTAGGCTAAGCTGGGTCCAGGGTTTACTCTTCCTGGCCCACGAGCTCTCCGCTGTGTGTTCAGTCGCGAATATGACTGAGACAGGGATCTGGATCTTTCTCAAAAAAAAATTTTTTTAAAAATCTGATTCCCGCCCCCATCCCAAACGGACGACAAACTAAAGGACGTGGCATCCAAACGAATGTCAAGAGGGGTGTTTGTTGTACCTGTGGGAGGAATATTTCGCAGGACACCTCCACCACGGGGTCAGTCTTTCCGTGAATGGCCCCCACACAGAACCCTGCAGGCTGTCGAATGGAAAAAGGGTCATAACCGCCCCCCCCCCCCAGTCTTAACAACCGGGGCTGCTGGCTGAGGCTTGTCATGGCAAAATGGAGGACAGACAATCCGTTTAAATTTTATGAATGGTTCAATGAGATATTGAGCCCTGCGATAGATTTGGCGGCCTGTCCAGGGTGCCTCTCGCCCCAATACACGCTGGGATAGGCTCCGCCCCCCCCCTCCAGACTCAGCCCAGGATAAATGGGTATAGATCATGGATGGATGGATGTATGGATGGAAAATTACATATATTTTACACCGTATATCCTGGTTCAGAAGAGCAGTTCAAATTCACTCAAGTTTTTTTTTTTTTTTTTTTGAATGGTAGCTCAACACAGACCCAAGGCAACCACAGGACTGTGAATTGAAACCGCGGTAACAGGCTTACCGTACGGCGATAATGGCCGTTTCGTACTTACATCTCCCCCCAAGCCCCCTGGCTTACAAAGTCCAGCATCTAACTGCTTCTCCGGACAGTCCGTCTCCTGAATGGTGTACTCCGCAAACCAGCTCTGCCCCGGTGTATTCTGGGTATTAAAAAAAAACATCGTTTACCCACTTCCAATAGTGGGACACACAAGAAATCAACTAATTAATAATAAAACTTTCCTTCAGACACCGGCAAAAGGTAGGATATATCACCAGATGAACCCTACCAGAAGATTATTAATGGTGGTTATTATATGATTAGAGTACACAGAGGACACCTGACTCCTCTACCTTAATGGATGTCCGAGTGCTGGACCCTACCTTAATGGATGCTGGGTGATGTACCCAACCTTAATGGATGCCTGGTGGTTGTACCCTACCTTAATGGATGCCTGGTGGTTGTACCCTACCTAAATGGATGCACGGTGGTTGTACCCTACCTTAATGGATGCCTGGTGGTTGTACCCTACCTTAATGGATGCTGGGTGATGTACCCAACCTTAATGGATGCCCGGTGGTTGTACCCTACCTGAATGGATGCCTGGTGGTTGTACCCTACGTTAATAGATACTAGGTGATGTACCCTACCTTAATGGATGCTGGGTGATGTACCTTACCTTAATGGATGCCCAGTGGTTGTACCCTACCTTAATGGATGCCTGGTGGTTGTACCCTACCTGAATGGATGCCTGGTGGTTGTACCCTACCTTAATGGCTGCTGGGTGATGTACCCAACCTTAATGGATGCCTGGTGGTTGTATCCTACCTTAATGGATGCCCGGGTGATGTTCTGCAGAGCGAAGCGGTCGGGCATGGTGCTCTGGGCGTTGTATTTGCTGAGCGAAAGCTGGGCAGTCCGCTGGGCCTCTGCACCGTTCACAGGCACCAGCAGGGGGCAGTGTGGGCACGTCCTCAGCAGTTTCTCCGGCTCGTCTGCAGGAGGGCAATGAGAGTGATACAGTGCCATATGGCCTCCACCCCTTTGGGGATGCTGTACTTCTATTGGCCAGAACACTTCCTGATATTTGCTACTTCTATCTCTGTATTTCTCTGTTATGTTTGTCATTCCTGAAGACCGTGGTGTAGCACTCAGTTAACCATTGTGCCTCATTTGTTTTCTCTAGAATTTGAGCAGTCAGCAGCTCTTATGGTGATTAAAATTCCCTGTTCTTCTGTCAAGAGGGCACCCGTGATTATTTCCCTCCCCCCCCCCCCCCCCCCCCGGAGAATATACCAGCAGGTTGTTCAGGAACGGTGTGTTATAGACGCACACACATGTGCGCACACACATGCAAACCCACACAGTCACACACCCATGCGCACTCTCTCTCTCACTCTCTCTCTCTCACGCACACACACACACCCATGCGCACTCTCTCTCTCACTCTCTCACACACACACCAATGTGCACTCTCTCTCTCACTCTCTCTCTCACACACACACACACACATACAAACTCATACAATCACACATGCACTCACTCATTCTCTCACCCACACACACAAATCGGTCTAGTTTATGTGGTTTTGCAATGCAAATGAATGCCATCCATGTGATTGTGAAGGTAATTGGCTGAAGACAGCCAGCATTGGCTCTGTTTATTTATGAACGTACAGTATGGCTGGCAGATGGACTAAGAAAGCTGGCAGATGGACTAAGAAAGATAAACATTCTCATTTGGAAAATTTCAGACTTCCACTTCTAGGAAATCTTCTCCGGCGTATTAGGGTCACAGTGCAAAACAGCCAGTATGACAAGATAAATATTTGTTATTGATCTAAGCCCCAGATCTTTCTGAATCGCACACCCCCCTACCTGGAACCAAGGTGCAGTCATAGCTGTACAGGTATGTAAGCCCTTGTGAGGTCTGTAGGATGGTGACATTGCAACTTCCAGAGGTTTGCTGAGAGAGGAAAATCCGATTTAGTGAGCTGTGAAGACAAGTTGCTTCAAACTTCAAAATAAAACAAAAAACAACATTAGCCACGTTTGCTTCATACCGTGAAACTTTCTGTCCGTGTGAGCAGTTGAACCGGCCAATTTCTGACCGTGTCACATGGCGCTCTGTCTTTGATTGCCTGACATTGTCAACCCGATAACCTCTTTTCAGGTCGTCTGCTGTTGTAAAAATGTAAAAGCTACATTTTCTAGGTTTCTAAGAGCACTTCACCACTTGACTTCACGGCTGTGTTTCATTACTATCACTTTTTTTCCATTTTTTGCAGTGATGCAGTAAAACCTTTTTTTTGTTGTTGTTGCTGTTGTTGTGCCAAAATGAACAGAAAAAGCCACCGATTGAAATTCAAGATAAAAACTGTAATATTCTCTTTCACGGGAGCAGATAGACACGATAAATGTAATACTTCTGTGTCAAATAAATGAAAACGACAACATAAGACTGGAGTTTATTTCAGCTTTTCCTTCACCAGTGTGATTACTTTACCACGTTGTGCCTGGAATTTTTTCTAAGAACAAAAATATGGACTTTCATCCATTAGATACCATATGAGATTTTTCTTATGACAACTGGCATCGTTTCATTTAGATATTTATTTAAAATGCATCTGAATGTAATGATGAACTACCACACCCATGAAACTTCATTTCCAGCCTTATTTGTAAATAAATCTATGCTAATAAACTAGGAGGTTTTGTCTGTATTTTTTCAATTGCAGTGTTCACAATGCAATTTCAAGATAGGCTGCATTGGTGAAAGTTTTATAAAGTGGTTCAAAAACATTATTTTTAAACGAAACCCTACAATGCCTGTAGGGCAGATTCTGAACTCCAGATTTCGAGATTAGCTTTTCAGGTCTGTGCAATGCTAACTTGCACTGAAATCTCAGGGGGTTGTGACCCTAAATCTACCCCCCTGCCACACTCAACCAGGCCCAAACACTTGCTGCAGAGGACCTGCTTCAAGAATGTGCCGGGTGAGGCTTCTGTCGACGGAATGACAGCATTGGGCGGACCAATGGACCAATCACAGCGCGGGAATCGGCCAGCCTTACCGTTTCCATGACGGGCCTGATGTCACAATGCTTCCAGGGTTTGGGGCTCCTGACGTGGCATTTTGTCTCCAGCACCTCCAAGTCCAGGTAGTAGACCTTGCCAGCAGGACCCTACGAGCGGAAGAGCATCCGGTCCGCATGACGATCGAGAGGACAAATGGCAAGCGCGGCTCGTGAAAATTAAAACCATTTTCCTTCTTCCACTTCCTCCACCTTACATGTCCCTTGCCCAGAAATGGTGGTCGCGGCAGAGCGGAATCTATTTCCTGTTTCGCTTGCTGTCAAAATAAGAGCAAGTGGCAGCAGATCAAAATGTAAAGGACACTGCCGTCAGATATTTGTTTAAAGCATTAAATCCAGAGCCAGTGCTGCTACACCAGGATTATATCAGTTACCTGAATCTCGCAAGCATGTCAAGGGTGGTCAACGGAAACCACAGGATTGTCTGTTGCTGTACAGATTTTTGATTTCCCTCTGTACCTCCACGTCTGCTCAGTATAGCATTTATGATGCTGTTTATGCATTTACAAGATGTGGACTACACTACAGAATGCTGTCAGACAAGATCC